>NW_022589764.1:7012508-7109496 GCF_004348235.1 Phoca vitulina | reverse complement strand
GGGGGGTGGGAGGATGGGTTAGCCTGGTGATGGGTATTAAAGAGGGCACGTTCTGCATGGAGCACTGGGTGTTATACGCAAGCAATGAATCATGGAACACTACATCAAAAACTAGTATGGTGATTAACATAACATAATAATAATAAAAAAATGCTACGTGTAATAACAATGAAAAGTAGGTTATTTTGTTAAGTGAAGGAAATCATATGAACACATATTGTAATAATCACAACTATGTAAGAATATTTTAAACCTATATGTAGAACAAAAGACTGGAAGGATCAAAGTGTTGACAGTTACTAACTTTGAGTGTTGAGGCTATGGTAGTATCTTTCTGTTGTAGAAAATTTGGAAATTTTCTACAATGAGCAAGCTTACTTTGGGGAGTAAAATAAAATAAAAAGCTTTAAGAAAACTGAATCAGGAAGCAAGGTAGCAGAGGTATGTGTTATCTGATTATAAAACACCTGAGGGCTCTTACCCCAAACAGTCCACCAGAAACTCTAAACAAAAGAGACAGTCCCTCCTGTCCCATGAATAAGGAAGCACCCGGAAGAACGCAGAGGGTGACCAACTTGGAGATTCCCAGTCCTGGTTCCAGGAAGTCACTTTGAATCTGTGTTCCGCAGAACCTTCAGCGTTCTCTGGAGGTCATCTGGGATGGGCAGGGGAGGAGGTAAACAGGGGTCCAGCTTCCTGCACTTTCTCGGCCTGATTCTCTAAATCAGAGCAACTCAAAGGCTCTTTTCCTTTTCCCTCGGGAGCCTCTCCCATATGACTATCAGAGATTTCATTTAAGGAAAGAGTCCCATTTACTAAAGTATCTGCAAATCACTTAGGTGATTCAGGAATTACTAATGGACGTTCTTTATGGCTCCTTCTGGTCAAGTGATATGAAGAGTATCAGGGAAGGAAATTCTCCAAAGGGCAAGAAAAATTCTCAGAGACAAGCTGTTTTCATTTTACACTCAGAACTTACGGAAAGCAACCTGGGTGCTAATCAGATTTCACTCTAGCTTGAGGGAGTAAGTGGCAGGTATGTTCACTTCTGAAAGCTGTGGCGGGGGTCTCCCTCATCTGCCCCCCCGTATCTCCAGTAAGAGGTGTTCACAACACTGTCTCACATCAAAAGTCTAGTTGCACAAAGCACATGCTACTCAAA
The DNA here is from genome assembly GCF_004348235.1 of Phoca vitulina. NCBI lineage: Eukaryota > Metazoa > Chordata > Mammalia > Carnivora > Phocidae > Phoca > Phoca vitulina. The sequence continues at coordinate 7,108,334 of NW_022589764.1, read as the reverse complement.
GAGGACAAGGAAGCACTGGACACATTTAATAACAATGTGAATTCATGAATTGAAAAAAAAATTTTTTTTAAGATTTTATTTATTTATTTGACAGAGGGAGAGACAGTGAGAGAGGGAACACAAGCAGGGGGAGTGGGAGAGGGAGAAGCAGGCTTCCCACTGAGCAGGGAGCCCGATGTGGGGCTCGATCCCAGGACCCTAGGATCACGACCTGAGCCGAAGGCAGACGCTTAACGACTGAGCCACCCAGGCGCCCCATGAATTGAAAAATTTAAGTTCAGTGGTTGGCTGTTCATAATTCATCATTTCCTGATGACTTTGAATGACCAAAATTTTATGTGTAAATAATCTATATATAATGATAGAGTATTTCAATAGCTATCTTTTAAATATTCCTTGTTCTCACAGGCTTTTGAATCTTGAAAGGAATTTAGAAGTTGTAAAGTCCAAGTCCCTGATTGTACAAATAAGGACAAAAGGAAGCAGAGGTTAAATGACTCACCCAAGGTCATGATGGGAAAGGCAAGACTAGAATCCAGCATCCTTCAACTTCTGGGCTATGCCATATTTTACCCATGTGGGATCTGGATTCTAGTGGACATGGGCTTCAACTCTGAGCATCAGTTTCCTTATCAAAAAATGGAACCAGAACTATCTACCATTTAAAGGCTATTTGGAGGATTAGAAATAAGATAGCCTCCTGGCACAAACCCTGGCATGTACATAAGAGATGGTTAATAAATGCTGGTTATCATGATGCCATGCTGCTGCTCAGAAGGCATCCTTTATACCCAGATATACTTGAGAGCCCAGTTCAATCCACTCCATCAGTAGTTAAAATATGTGTCCTTTATTGAGGAATATATCATCTTGTCAGACCTAGCCTACTTTGCTCAATTTGGTTATAATCCTCATTATATAGTGTGTGTATTTTGTTTATTATTATATCATTGTAAAATATATGAATCATTTTAAAAATCTCAGTCAGTTGAGCATCGACTTTTGGTTTCTGCTTAGGTCATGATCTTAGGGTCTTGAGATCAAGCCCCACGTTATTAGGCTCCACACTCAGTGTGGAGTCTGCTTGAGAGATTTTCTCTCCCTCTCCCTTCGCCTCTGCCCCTTCCCCTACTCATGCTCTCTCTCAATCTAAACTAAATAAATAAAATCCTAAATAAAAATCTAACAGGATAAAAATGTATGCATAATATCAGAGGAAAAAAACACTGCAATCATTTTACAGACAGGGTTATTAGGCAAAGCTGCCTTAGGAAGTTTCAAAGCGCTGTAGCCACAAAGCACAGGACTATTATCTACTATGTTATCATTTAAAGACATCTTACTTACACCACTCAGGAGGAGGTTCTGTTGGGGAAGGGTACAAGATGATGGATGTGACTTGTCTACTCTTACTATACACATTAAACTATAATATGCTGCTTTTTCAAGTTAGGGGCTCTTCCCAAACATTGCTTCGTTACCAAGATTACTATTAGTAGAAACAACAACATTAACAACAATGGCTTTATTTATTTATTTATTTTACTCTCTAAGCCAACAATGTTCATGCCTTTGTTTTTTGTTTTGTTTTGTTGGGTTTTTTTTTTTTTTTTTGCTTGGTGTTTCCATATCAACATTCCAATTTTAACATTTCAGTTGGAAACAAATATATACAAGTAGCTGTCCACCGAGTTTCCATAAGAACTATTTAAAAGATTCTGAAAGTGTGTGTGTGGGGGGGAACAAGCTTTAAAGTATAAGAGATACACTCAAGGCTGAAACACTGGCAGAGTTTATGCAATGACAAACAGGATGGCCAATAAAAACTCTGTTTCACGGTCAACGTGATTTTTCAATTTTCATCCTCAAGTTTTAGGTTTTATTTATAGCAACATCACAGTATGCCTAAAATGTGGAAGAAAAGAAAATGTGGTACAGCCTGAGTGGCTCTGAGGTAGAGTGTTCGATTTTTTTTTTTTTAAGGTTTTATTTATTCATTTGACAGAGATAGATACAGCGAGAGAGGGAACATAAGCAGGGGGAGTGGGAGAGGGAGAAGCAGGCTTCCCGCAGAGTGAGGAGCCCGATGCGGGGCTCGATCCCAGGACCCTGGGATCATGACCTAAGCCGAAGGCAGACGCTTAACGACTGAGCCACCCAGGCGCCCCGAGTGTTCGATTTTTAAGGTAAGAATGAGAAAAGGTGTCATTTTTCTAAAGCCCTACCATTAAGGTCAACTCCAACACTACATCCAAAAGGACTACCACACAGCTATTATGATGACCTTGCTTATGAGTCCATTGTCGACCATCTAATTTAGAAAGCAAACTGTTTTTTGTACTGTCCATTTCTCCCTACATTGGGAATTAAATGAATTTTATGATTAGTTTTTATTTTTACATTTATGCCCAATGATTTTATGTCTCAAAAGAAAATATCTTGGCGGGGGGGAATCAATTGCAGGACTTCTCCAAAGATATTCTGGCCACCAACCAAATGAAGCTATAGGCCTATGTGCCTTGCAGGCAGATCCTGTCTCACCCTGCTCTGCCTAACCCAGAGGCCTGTGTTGGACACCACTGTGAACATGACCATGGTACCTGTTACCTGCATCCCAGTCCTTGCCCCGGAACCAGCCCCAGACCTGACCACAGCCTACACTCTGACCTCAGGAGAGGGTGCTCTTTTTCCTCACTCTCCCTGGGAGTCCGGTTTACTCTTCTGTCTTACGTGCCTCCCTTTCCTACCTTTTACATTTTATTTATTTTATTTTATTTTTTTATTTTTTAGAGAGGGGGAGGGGGAAGGGGCAGAGGGAGAGAGAGAATCTTAAGCAGGCTCCACAGCCAGTGTGGAGCCCAATGTGGGGTTTGATCTCACAACCCTGAGATCGTGACCTGAGCCAAAATCAAGAGTCCGAGGCTTCAGTGACTGAGCCACCCACGTACCCCAACCCTTTCTTCCTTCTTGTTGCCTGGGTCCAGAATTACAGGACACCTGGAATTACAGGACATCTCTGCTTTCCATTCCCTCCTCAAGTCATCCAGAGGCACACTCAGATTTGCACATCTATACTTAAATATCTAGAAAACACTTCACACATTTGCTCTAGGATAACCCAAGTGTGTGCATTGTCAGAACTTTTGGTTCATAAAGTCATAAAAGAGGTATTTAGGTGGAATCCTAGATACCTCCCACTCCTACTGAATCTGAATCAAGATTGGAGGACAGTAACATATACATTTTAGAAAAGCTCTCAGCCTTATTAAGATAGAATTCAGATATCATAAAAGTCACCCTTTTAAAGTGTCCAATTCAGTGGGTTTTAGTACATGCACAAAGTTGTCCACAACTATCACCATTATCTAATTCCAGAATATTTTCAGGACCCCAGAAAAAACCTCATACCAATTAGAAGTCACTCCCCATTCTGACACCCTCCCCAACCTCCTAGTCTCCAGCAAGCATTAATCTACACTTTTTGTCTCTATGAATTTGCCTATTCTGAACATTTCATATAAATGGAATGATACAACATGTAGCCCTTTGTCACTGGCTTCTTTCATTTAGCATAACGTTTTCAAGGTCCATCCATGTTCTACCATGTATCAGTAGTTCATTCCTCTTCGTGGCTGAATAATATTTTATTGTATGGATACACTACAACTTGCTTATCTGTTCATCAGTTGATGGACACTGAGGTTAGTATGAAATAATGCTGCTATAAATATTTATGTACAAGTCTTGTGTGGACATGTTTTCAATTCTTCTATGTATCTATCCCTAGGAATAGAATTGCTGAGGCATACGGTAACTCTGGTTTTTAGGGCTGCAAACTTTTTTCCACAACAGCTGCACCATTTTACATTCTTGCCTGCACACGTGAGGGTTCCAATTTCTCCACTTTCTAGTCAACGCTTGTTATTGTTCATCTTGATTATAGCATTCCTAGTGGGTGTTTAGTGGTATCTCATTGTGGTTTTGATTTGCACTTCCCTGATGACTAATGATGCTGAGCATCTTTTCATGTGCTTCTTGGCCACTTGAATATCTTCTCTGGTGAACAGTCTATTGCCATTTTTTAATTGGGTTACCTTTTAATCATTGACTTGTAAGATTTCTTTATATATTCTGGATACTAGGCCCTTATTAGATATGATTTGCAAGAACTTTCTCCCATTTTGTGAGCTGTCATTTCACTTTATTAATGGTGTCCTTTGAAGTACAAAAGTTTATAATATTGATGAGGTCCAATTTATTTTTCTTTTGTCACTTGTGCTTTTGGTGCCATATCAAAGAAACTACCGCTTATTCCAATGTCATGAAGATTCACTTCTGTGTTGTCTTTTTTTTTTTTTTTTCTGTGTTGTCTTCTGAGTTTAGCTTTTATATTTAGGTCTATAATCCATTTTGAGTTAGTTTTTGTGTGTGGTGTGAGATAGGGATCCAACTTCATTTCTTTGCATGTAAATATCAAGTCGTCCCAGCACCATTTGCTGAACTCCAAGTGATTTTGACGTACACCTCTAGTTAAGAACCACTGAATTTTTATCTAACACCTCCAACATCTTTGTTTTACAGACAGAAGTTTCAGGCTCAGAGAGATTAGGTTAAAATTGCTCTGCATTCAGAATAAAGGAAGCTACAGAAAAGAAGAAAAGTTGGTTCCTACTTCTATAGCATCTCGAAGTCTAGTGAAGGAGGCAAACATTTCTGCAGGATGTTCAGGAATAAGAGCAGAAATATACAAAGTGGTGTGGGACCTCAGAGAAGGGACCAGTTATCAAGTAACTGGTGATTTAAGCAAGTTTCACAGGGAGGAGGATCATTCCAGGCAGAAAAAAAAGCTCAATTACAAAAGCCTTTAGACTGGAATGTTGTAGAAAGCGTACGTAGTCTCTACTTAGGTGAGATCTTAAATTGGGGGCAAAAAAAAAAGCGGGGGGGGGGGGGGAGTTATAAGAGAACAGGCCAAACTGCAAAGGGTTGAGGACCCGGCTGAGCTTGCCCTTCTCAGGTGGGCAATGAGGAGCCATCCCAGGTTTTCATCAGAGAAGGGCCACCACCAGATCTGTGCTTTAGAAATTCACTGCTGGCAACATGGATGATGGGTCATGGAAGGCAGAGCCCGGAGGAAGGCTTTAGGAGACTCTTGGAACAATTCATGACCAGGTCCAAAGTCGAGTCCTCTGCCTACAATCAGTCTTCAGATGCAGGTGGCAGATGTGTGTTGTTTGGCTAGAAGAATGTTTTTAAAACTTCTTGAACTTGAATACTTGATCAGGGAGGAGGGAGAGGGAAGCTCTCTCTGGGGTGCCACAACCCCAACTCTCCGTCTTTAGGTTTGTCTGGGTCAGAGCACCCATTTATGTTACCACTTGGCCCCTGTGAACATTTGAGTTTGCAACCTGGGCCCAAGCGAAGGTGGCAGCGATGGAGAGGGAGAGAGAGAGAGAAGAGAACATAAACTCCCAGAATAATTAGAAAGAGGGCTGCTATTGGCTCTTTGGTGGTGAAAGAACACGGAGAGCAGTTAATCTCTGGACTTCCACGTGCCTAACCCACACCCCATTCTCCCAGAATGGCGACAAAGCTTTTGCCGAACCTGCCACCCTCAATAGCTTGCACTGCTGGTTGCTGGCCTCTCGCGGCAATAATAAAAATACATAAAGTCTTTCAAAATGTCTTGTCTAACTGTGTTTTCTTTAAATACTGAAGGTTTAAGACAGAAAGCTTTGGCAAGTGGATCTTGCAGTTCCTTGGGAAGCAAAGGTTCTTTTAAACTACGGGCTTCAACTTCCAAAGTTGTCCGGAGATTCTGGTGCTAGTCAGTGGTGTGGTATTTCCTTTTATTTGCCTCAAGTTGGTATTTCTCAGAAGATTTCTCTCTCCCCAGATAAAAAAAAAATGCACCCTAGTTCCAATGTAATCCTTTTGTTTTCTTCTAACCTTTGTTCACCCCAGTCCTTGTCTCTGAGAGGGAGTTCCCTGGGGGTAGGGACCATATGTTTCATTTGGTTTAGTGACACAAGAGCTTAACGAGGTTCCTGGCCCATAGGAGGTGGTTACTACTGAGAACTGTTCAGGTTTCCTATGTCAAGACTGTTATCTGTAAACTCTCGTCAGTCAGCTCCAGTTACCTGCAGGCCTTCTGGGCCAGATTCAATTCCACAGGGCCTTCATCCAAATTAGAGGAATAAACGCAGGGGATGAAGGAACCCAAAATCTGACCTTTAGGGTTTCCAGATCTTTCTCTGTGGTGCTGGTATTATGTCTTTGAGTTCCTGACTGTCTTACCACTATCTCCACACTTCTTATCAGTTAACTATGCATGGTGTTTTCTCTCCTACAGATCTTTTATACTTGGCAGCTTTTTTCTTTGCTTTACAGAGTACTGAGCGGTAAACATTGTATGCTGTTTTTTTTTTTTTAATTCCTTTTAATTTTTTGCTTTACAAACACCTGTATTTTGTTTGTAAATCTCTTTTCTAAAATTAACCCAAAAGTTATATAATAAAAAGCAAACATTAAGCTAAATTTAGAAGGCTCAAAAATAACCTCTTTTTCTCCTTCTTCAGGAGTGACACACCAAGAGGGCCCTTCCAACTCTGATCTGAAGGTTCAGGAAACCATGAAGGCTCATGTGAGCCAAGGTCTTCATAATTTGCTTGTGTTGGAATCTACAAGTGTATTTTAACAGAATAAGCAATATGTAACAAGACCAGGAAACTATTCAAGGACAAGATTAGATGGGTGTTTTTCTTGGTTTTAGCTACACAAATCAACACCAATCCCTCCGATAGGGTAAAATTGCTCTTTCAGCAGTTACTGACAGTAGCCAAATGCCAAGAAGATATTTACAAAGAGCATGGATTTAAAGCCTAGTGCACGGGGAATGAAGCGGATGATTTTTACAAAAGTCAAGGTAAAGTGTGCAGTTTATTCCACCCTACGCTGTTGAAAATTTCACTCTACCAGGTTCCAGGGCAACCTCCAAACCAACCATTTTCCCAAGAGAATGGGCTGCAACTTCCTTCAACCTCTTACGTGGAGAGGAAGTTGCAGTATCTGTAAAGAACCTAAAATATCATCACGTTCAGAAGTGCATTTTTATTTGTAAGACTTGTTTTGCTAAATATTTGTCAAGCAAATGAATGAAAGAAGATGCAGACATACGTGAAGCGTCTGAAAACCTCTCTCACGTGCACGGAGAGGCATAGGAACACCCAGGGGAGCCTTGGCAGCAAGGAGGGTTAGTGAAGACGCACACATGTCCAACAACGTCCCGCACCAGTACCAAGCACTAAATGCGGCTGGTCCTCAAGAGCCTCAAAAGCTGTTGGAGGAACAACTTAAAGGAAGAAAAAGAAGTGAGGGAGTCAACCAGAGAGACCAGCAGAATAGCTAAAGAAATAGAGAGAAGCAGAGTGTTTCTCTTGAGAGAAACCTACGTCCAGTCCTGTTCAGATCAATTCAAATCATCAGGGGCTGTGCGAGAAACTGGGGACACAAGACGAGAAGCTGTCTGCCCTTGATTGGTAAGGAGACAGAAATAAATCTGCAGACAGCAATTGCAAAAGCAACCTTTCATCATCGGCAATTGGAAGAAAGGAAACACAGAGCTGACATAAACTTTGATGTAAATACAGCTTTCAGGATTTTTTCTTTTTCTTTCGGTAATCTGACACCTTCTCCTTTTCAAAAATAGCAGCATATTAATTCTCTGTTAACTCTTCTCTTTGAAATGCGTGTTTATGTCTGGCATGACTTTATCCCTGTGTCACCTAGTCCTGCCCCCCACATTCCTGTTCTTTCTGGCAACACCCACCTAAGTTTCGACACATTTTCTCTCACAAATTTGGCATTAGCTTAAGTCATTAACTATATTTAGAGCTTGCCTTCACCCTTACTGAAATATAAAGGATAGCTTCAATAATGTGTTTTGTTTACGAAGAAAAAGTGTCCATGTTTAATCGGTATGTCTAAATACATGATTTCTGTATTTGAACATGGCTTTGACAGATGCAGGGTAGGATGAAAACTCCACACTGGTCAGAAAACAAACAGGCAGCATTCTTCATTTTATTATGTGAACTCCCCACACAGTATGTCATGTGGAATTTGTGTGGGATCTTATTTACTATATTACAAAAGCTGTCCTTAGTGTATATTTTATGCAGGAAACAAACAGGCTGTTTTTATGTAAGTCAAATGTCACATCAGAAAATAGTAGTCTGGAATGTTTGGAAAGCATTCCAATGCTTTTGATCCATTGAAAAATATCATTTGCCTTTCACAACAACAAAGTAACTGAAGGGGTAAGGTATGCTTAATAAAAATAAAGAAGCCTTTGGGGTGCCTGGGTGGCTCAGTCAGTTGCATGCCCAACTATTGATTTCAGCTCAGGTCATGGTCTCAGGGTTGTGGGATCAAGCCCCATGTTGGGCTTGCACTGGGCATGGAGCCTGCTTGGGATTCTCTCTCGCCCTCTCCCCCTTTCTGGTTGGAACTGAACTATCAAGGAACCTGTAGAAGGAGATGAGACCTTCCATGGGCTTTCTCCATCCAGTGGCTGCCCTAACCTGAGACAGCCTGGGAGACAGCACAAGGCCCTGCAGGGAGCCCCATCAGTAGCCCTGAGCCTTCCAGAGAAAGAAGGACACCAAACTGAGCCTGAATGTGTTATCCCTCGGTTCCTGTTTTATTAATGCAGATGCTCGAAGGTGTCTCTGTTTCTTGTTGCTTCTCCATTCCCTCTATTTTCCACTGAACTGGACTTAAGAGATTTATTAAGAACAAATATGATCAAGTATGTATTACATCAAATGTAAAACGTGGAAACAGCAATTTCTGGCTGGCACCAGAACTCTCCTGGACATAAGAAATTTCCAACCCATCAAAACTGAGCAATGCCCAGGTCAGACGGGTTGTCTGTGGCCAATAGTAGAACTGAGTCGTTTAACTATAAAAGCAAATGGCAATTTGTGAAAAAGAAATCAACTGGGGGGGAAAAAAAGAATGATCTATGTGATAGCCATCACAAGGGCAAAACCGTAAACCTGTCTATTCAAATGTTACAGCGGGTGCCCCCTGAAGAAGGTAACCTGCTTTACTTTCTCATACCTCAACAGAGCCTATGTCTGCTCAAATCAGGGCAGAAACATTTTTTTCCTTCACCACCATGTGGGAGTTCTGATATAGTTCTCCAGTCTCTTTCCACAGGGTCCATGGGTGTGTATATTCCCTCAGAAATTGTCTCAGTGTATAAAAAATGTGTTCTAAAAACATCTTTAAGAATTAGCAGAGGATTAGAGCAACAGCTCCTAATTCCCTCTTTGTAATTTTCCAGGAATTAAAAATAACTGGTCAGTGGTACGGATGCCAATTCTGCCCAGTGGTCGTTTTGCAAAGGTTTAGGATAAAATGTAGGAAAAACCCTGCTGAAGAGTCTTCTTTCCCTTTTGGGCAGTCTGATTTCTTATAAAATCTACAGGAGCTCTACTCTGCATGTGGCTTGGTCCAAGGACAGGGCTAAGCTCTCTGCACTATCACTGAATCAGGGAATCGGGGGCTCTCTTAATCTCCCAGCCAAGCACAGTGTCCAGCACACAGCAACGTGCAATAAAGGCTGATGGAAAGGAAGAAATAAATGAAGAGAATCAAACAGCTAATCATGTCTGGCACTGGCGTACTGCAGGTTCCCAGTATTTGTCAAGAAGATGACCCCTCTATGCAAAACAGCCCAAATTTAAGTTTTTTTTAAAACTTCCTTTAAAGACTGGTTCTGAGGACTTATATAAGAGGCAGATTTTGCAGATGCTAATAAACTTGGTAAAATTTTGAAAAGGAAGATTTTAATCATGGGAAAAAAAACCTTAAAAAAAAAAGAGGGGCGCCTGGGTGGCTCAGTCGTTAAGTGTCTGCCTTTGGCTCAGGTCATGATCCCGGAGTTCTGGGATCGAGCCCCGCATCGGGCTCCCTGCTCCGCGGGAAGCCTGCTTCTCCCTCTCCCACTCCCCCTGCTTGTGTTCCCTCTCTCACTGTGTTTCTGTCTGTCAAATAAATAAATAAAATCTTTAAAAAAAAAAAAAGTAATGAGTAGAAATTAGTCCCAGCAGATAACAGAACATATTATGAAGCTTTAGGATCAGAACAGTTTGGAATTAGAGAAGGAATAAACAAGAAAGATCAGCAGATCACAATAAAAGATTAAAAATGCATAAGAGAACTTAATTCACTATAAAGGCATATGGTAAAAGTATATACTATTAAGGTAGCATATCAAGAAAAGTGAGTGATTCCTCAGTGTTTCATGCAACTAGGAAACAATAAAGCCAGATTTCTTTCACTCTTTATACCAAAATTAATTTCAGATGAAAGTTTCTAAGTATAAATATATATAAGTATAAAATAAGTATAATTAGTATAATAATGAAATAAGTATAAAAATGAAGCAATAAGAGAAAGGTTCAGTGAACAGAAAATCACAAAGATGGACAGGATGGTCTCTTTCTATGCAGGACATAACACAAAAATCAAAAAGCAAACAGGGAAAATATTTACAACACAGATACAAAGAGCTAACTTCCTTAATTTAGAAAGTGCTCATACAAACAAAAAAGAAAGAAACTTACAGAATAATGAAGCATACAGAAAATTTGCAGGAGGAGAAATACAAATTTCAAAAACAAAACAAAAATCATTTAAAAATGCTCAACTTCACACATATTTAAAGAGGTTAAATAACAGATGATTTCATTCATATGTGGAATTTAAGAAACAAAACAGATGAACACAGGAGAAGGGAAGGAAAAATAAAATAAGACGAAATCAGAGAGGGAGACAAATCATAAGAGACTCTTAATTATAGGAAACACTGAGGGTTGCTGCAGGGGAGGTCGGTGGGGAGATGGGGTAACTGGGTGATGGGCCTTAAGGAGGGCACTTGATGTCATGAGCACTGGGTGTTATATGTCACTGGTGAATCACCAATTCTACCTCTGAAACTAATAATACACTATAGGTTAATTAAACTGAATTTAAATAAAAAATTTTTTAAAAAGCGGTAAAATCAAATCAACAATGAGATACTATTTATTTTACCCATCATACAGCAAAACTCTGGGGAAGGCCTGGATCACTGACATTCTGTTAAGGGGAGTATACATTAGATGCAACATTTCTAGGGAATTTGGCAAGGCTTATCAAAACTTAGAAAACATGAATCTCAGCAATCCCTGGATCAAAAAGAATTTACCCTATAAATATACTCCTGTGATCTGAGGTTCTGCTCTAAGGTCAAGGTTGCAGAAGGAGCAGTGCTATTTCCAGGTCATCATCCCACTGTAATCAGGTTCAACCCCACAACCTACACATACTGCTCGTTATACTCACCAATGATACCCCTCGATGCCAAGTCAAGTGCGCACTGTACTGATACCGAATGATTACGAAGCGCACGGCCTGATGCTACTGACTTGTATGTCCAGCAATGTGAAGGCAGGATGATGTCCTACCATCTTTCTTATATAATATTTATACAGCCAACGCAGGTGGGTAAAGTAACATTTACTGAATAAACGAACGAACGAACGAATGAATGAATGTGTAAATAAGCCAAATTAGCTAACTGGAAACACCAGCGGGCAGATTAGAGAGACAGGATTGAAATACAGGTGAAAGGTTAAAAAAAGAGAAAGGTGACACTTTAAAAGAGTTCTGTAATAAATGCAACATGGGTCTTGTGTGTAGAAACCGTTTATATATTAAGTATGCAAAATTATCTTACAATACATAGAGCAACACGAGTAGACAGTAATGAATCTCACGAATTTAGCATGTTGGGTTCAATCTGATGAAACCAAAGACTCTTAAGCTTTGGAGACTAGCTTGTTAAATAACCATGTTCCTGTAAACAGGCAGGCTCGATTTATTGTGCCCCTGGGAAATTCTCTGGAATGAACACAGAAAATGCTTCTGTTGATTAGCCCTTTTAGCTTGCGGCTGAATGTTGACCTAAAAGGGAAAGGCTTGCCTTCCAGATTTTACATAACGTGCCCTTATCAATTCCTGTTAGGGGAACTGTCCCTCACAGGGCTGTGGGGAGGACTAACGATTCTGCCTCAGTAAAACATCCTGTGCTTCCAAGATCCCGCTGCCAAACAGAAGCGGATGTCCTACACCTGCTGGAGGACGAGAGAAATTTTACATTGAGGGCAAATGCAAAGGGGAGGACAAGAAAGGAGGGTGAAATTAATACAACTGAACAAGTTTATTGACTGAGCTGTTCAGACAAAGAGAGGAACTCAAGGTTGTGCGTGTGTGAGAAACTGCCCGGGTCCCAAGGGAACTCACTTGTGGCCAAGCCAGGAGCATCAAGGGATTTCCTCCTCCAGCCACCTCCTCAGACGCTAGCTTGAGTGGCCGGGAGGAGGCAATTCCAAGAGGCACGCTCTGAATACTCTGGCAGTGTTTTTACCAAAGGAAAGGAAAGACACTCTAAAAGGAGACACTGAACACTCATTGAGAGCTGGTCACTGAAGCTTCTGCCTGCAACTTAAGGCTCACTTAACCAACTTTTGGGTTATTTCCCACACAGTTCTGAAGAAGGACACAAAGCAGGAAATGAAGTCAAAGAGAGATACTTCAACTACTGTGGGAGTAACAGTAAAATGAGAAGATTTTAGGGGCGCCTGGGTGGCTCAGTCGGTTAAGCGTCTGCCTTCGGCTCAGGTCATGATCTCAGGGTCCTGGGATCCAGTCCCATATCAGGCTCCCTGCGCAGTGGGGAGTCTGCTTCTCCCTCTGCCTCTGCCGCTCCCCCTGCTTGTGCTTGTGCTTTCTGTCAAATAAATAAAAATTGAAAAAAAAAACCCGTAAAGGGGCGCCTGGGTGGCTCAGTTGTTAAGCGTCTGTCTTCGGCTCAGGTCATGATCCCAGGGTCCTGGGATCGAGCCCCGCATGGGGCTCCCTGCTCAGCGGGAAGCCTGCTTCTCCCTCTCCCACTCCCCCTGCTTGTGTTCCCTCTCTCGCTGTGTCTCTCTCTGTCAAATAAATAAATAAAATCTTTAAAAAAAAAAAAACAAACCTTTAAAAAAATTTTTAAAAATGAGAAGATTTTAATAAATGTACAAAACATTATAAATACAGAAATATACATAGTTGGTTTTCTGGTTGTCACAGCTCATCTTCAAAGATGACACCCCCAACTTCTACCATTCTCACGGAGAGCAAAACCTCCCATATTTAGCCCCTGCAGCCCCTTCCCCTAGGATGCAGTAGAAGCGAGGCTGTGGTAACTTCTAAGACTCGGTTCCTAAGAAGCCTGCAGTTTCCCCCTGAGCCTTCTTGGAACGCTTGCCATGGGAGAAGCCCAACTGCCCTGAAAGGCTTTCTTATGAGTAAATGCACACCAGTCACATGGGAAAGCAGCCTGAAGACAGGTGCCAGTCAGCCCCCCACGGAGACACCAAACACACACGAAGTAGCCGTCCTGGATGTCCAGACCAGGTGAGCACTCACAGGAGTCCAGCTCAGATACCACCTGACTGTAATTCCATGACAGACCCCTGATGAGAACGGCTAACTCACAGAACTGAGTCAAGAATACATCATTGAAACATTAGCTAACCAAACTGTGAAAAAACATTTGAATGGATTTCTTGCTATGAGACATGAGGAATGAAAACAAGAAAAGCTAATAAACAGTTACTGAGCTCTTGTGCCACTTCTCTGAATGGAAAGCCTTAGAAATGCTTCCCTATTTTCTGGGGTATTTTGAAGGAGGGCTGGTCTGAATGGACAGCAGCTCACAGCTGTGGAAAGGAAGACAGGTGGTTAACAGGGTCTGAGGTGGGAGAACAAGCTTTGTGGGCAGGGAAGAGAACAAGGATGACGGGGGTTGGGGGGAACAAAGGCTGAAGGACTCAGCAACAGCACTTAGCTTTCAACTTGAAACACGTTCAGCCCCGCTGGTTCTTTCACAAACTCTAGAATGCTCTAGGGTTAAAGAGGTATTTATATGGTAAGCATAAATGTGGAATTACTTGTACTTCCCTAGATCATGGGGCAGCATCCTTTTATTCTTTATTTTCTCTAGAATTAAAAAATTTTTTTAGATTTAAACCTTATTGTATTCCAGGGCCCCGGGGTGGCTCAGTTGGTTAAGCGTCTGGCTTCGGCTCAGGTCATGATCCCAGGGTCCTGAGATTGAGCCCCAAATCCGGCTCCCTGCTCAGCAGGGAGTCTGCTTCTCCCTCTCCCTCTGCTACTCCCCTTGCTTGTGCTCTCTCTCAGATAAATAAATAAAATCTTTTTTAAAAAATCTTATTATATTCCAATCAGAAATGATTATGGAGTGCCTTGAACTCAAATTCAAATTGAAAATATAAAACAAAGATGAAAGAACAGGCTAGAACAGAAAATAAACAAAACACAATTCAAGGATAGTATAACAAAAACATTTTTCAGATATGGAGAGAGCTGGTACTCTGCGATAGGAGACTGAGTCTCATGGATGTCTCATCCTTAACAAGCAGATGTGTACACCAGTCATTTCAACAAAGTCATTTCTGAGGTTCAAAGCTGCATCTGACATGAGCCTTGCAGGAGAAATGGAAGTCATGGGAAACTGTGCAGGGGGGCCATGTCATTCTGAGTACACACACCAGGGGCCACCTGGGGGTGAAGGGTGAAGCTCTGTCCTGAGAGGAGAGTGAACCTGGGGAACTTCAAGCAGCTCTGAACAATTCTTTTGATGTCTATTTGGCACACACACACACACAAATATTCTTATTAAATAGACCGACTCACTGTATTTTGACAGATATACTAAACACTTACAAGAGATTCCCTCTCTTTCAGGTTTAAAATAATTAATTCTTTTTTTTTTTTTTTTTTAGATTTTATTTATTTATTTGACAGAGAGAGACACAGCGAGAGAGGGAACACAAGCAGGGGGAGTGGGAGAGGGAGAAGCAGGCTTCCCGCCGAGCTGGGAGCCCGATGCGGGGCTCGATCCCAGGACCCCGGGATCATGACCTGAGCCGAAGGCAGACACTTAACGACTGAGCCACCCAGGCACCCCTAAAATAATTAATTCTGAAGAAACCATTAACAAAACAAAAAGGCAGCCTACTGAATAAAAGATATTTGCAAATGATATATGCGATAAGGGGTTAATATCTGAAATATATACAGAACTTATACAACTCAACACCAAAAAAAACAATCAGATTAAAAATGGGCAGAGGACCTGAATAGACATTTTTCCAAAGAAGACATACATGTACACATGAAAAGATGCTCAACATCACTCAGCATCAGGGGAATGCAAATGAAAGCCACAATGAGACAGATATCACTTCATACTATTTTGAATGACTAGTGTCAAAAAAACAAGATATAACAAGGGTTGGCAAGGACATGCAGAAAAGGGAATCATCATGCAATGTTGCCGGGAATGTCAAGTGGTGCAACCACTGTGGAAAACAATATGGAGTTTCCTCAAAAAAAAATAAAAAAGAAAGAAAATTAGAAATACCATACGATCCAGTAATTCCACTATTGGGTATTTACCCAAAGAATACGAGAACACTAATTTGAAAAGATATTTGCACCCTATGTTTACTGCAGCATTATTTACAACAGCCAAGATATGAAAGCAATCCAAGTGTCCATGAACAGATGAATGGATAAAGAAGATGTGGTGTATATATACAATGGAATATTACTCAGCCATAAAAAGAATGAAATCTTGCCACTTGCAACATGGATGGACCTAAAGGGTATAATGCTAAGTGAAACAAGTCAGACAAAGAAACACAAATACTACATGATGTCATTTATATGTGGCATCTAAGAAACAAAACAAATGAACAAACAGACTCATAAATAAGGAAAACAAACTGGTGGCTACCAGAGGGGAGGTGGGTGGGGAGGAGATGGGCAATAGAGGTGAAGGGGATTAAGGAGTACAAACTTCCAGTTATAAATCGTGGTGATGAAAGTACGGCATAAGGACTATAGTCAATAATAACTGTAATAATGGCATATGGTGACAGATGATGACCACACTAACAGTGATGAGCACCACGTAAGGTACAGAATTGTCAGATCACTATGTTGTACACCTGAAACTAATACAACATTGTATATCAACTATACTGCAATAATAAATAAAATAATTCTGGATCTTAGTTGTTCCCAAATTCAAAGGTGATATCCCTCACAGCCAAAACCAAACACCTTAGGGAAGAAGATCAAGGCCCTCCGGCAGGAACTGACTCCTCCGGACCCTGCTCCCCAGGCTCCAGTACGACCTGTCACACTTCTCGGTCTAAGAGCAACCTGTTCCTTGTCATGAATCAGGTTCTTTTTTGAATCAAGTCAGAAGTATAAAGAAAACACAGAGGACTATCCACTTCTGATCATGGCAATATTTTCTATACTTGATATCCTTTTCGGTTTCAAGTATTAATATTCTCATCTGGTAGCCTTCAAGCATGGGCTCTCCTTTTCTTTCTTTCTTTTTTTTTTTTAAGATGTTGTTTATTTGACAGAGAGAGACAGCGAGAGAGGGAACACAGGCAGGGGGAGTGGGAGAGGGAGAAGCAGGCTTCCCGCCGAGCAGAGAGCCCGATGCGGGGCTCGATCCCAGGACCCTGGGATCGTGACCTGAGCCGAAGGCAGGCGCTTAACGACTGAGCCACCCAGGCGCCCCTGGGCTCTCCTTTTCTTTCAGCTAGGGTATGAAGCTGACTCCACCTGCCTAGATGAGGGCTTTGTGGCCTTGGCAGACTTCTTAGGGGTTGTACCAAAGAGGTATTTCTCTCCAGCTAAATCTAGAAATCTTTCTGGTATAAATGGAACGGCAGATCATAGCTTTATCTTTTGCCGAGAACAAGAAAAACATTTGACATTGCACAAAGGACAGCATTAGACACAGCTGCTACCTACTAGGATAAAAAATCAAAATTAAAACAAAACAAAGGGACAGAAAGAAAAGCAGTGTTCCTCTCTCCCACCTCCTCCTCTTCTCCTCCTCCTCTCCCCCAAAATGTCCAGCCCACAGGGCGTTTCTCAGTCACACAGTTTAGTGTTTAGATAAAGATGATATTGCACACTCTCTTTCAGGTTTCCCACTTACGCCTGTCACCACCATCACACCAAAACAACAGTTAACGGAGGGGTGGTCACGTTCATAAAAACGACGAGGCTCTGTTCTGAGGCAATGTGGGTGCTTCGTCTCTGAGAGGGAGGGTGACAGGCGAAAGAGGCCTGCAGGGTGACAGCAGGGAGCATGGCAGGGCCGGGGCTACAGAGAGCCCCGTGAAGGCCCCACTGTGCGCTGTCGGAATCAATCAGGCACTTGGCTCACTGCAACTTGGTCCGCACAGCAGTGGGGGAGGAGGGCAAACCTCACAAACAGCATTTCTCAGTCACGGGACACGATTGGGACTGGCTGGCATCGTCGACTGTGAGACAAGCCTGCGATAAATGGCACTCAGAGGGACAATGCCCCGGGTGAAAAAAGGAATCCGCCCTATTATGAAATAAGAGAAACCTCAGCGAATCATTGTCTATGTTCTTTCTGGGCTGACGCAATGGCATTACTCAAAAATCCATGTTAATGACATTCTCTAAACCACATACAAACTAGCAAATCCATCATTTTAAACAAAGGTAGAATTTAAAATTTTTGCCTGCAAACTTGATTGTGAGCTGTTGAGACAAAATGTCTAGTTCCTTACCCAATGAGTAATGACTTTTAAACACCACAACTTAATGCATAGCAGTATCAATATTACAACTGTTACCGTACTTAATGCTTCTAATCACACACACACACACACACACACACACACACACACACAAATATCATGTGAAAAGGGTTGCCTGATGGATTTTGACATGTATAAATATAAAGTAGGACCATTCAGGTAAAGACAGAGTTCATGATTACAAGAAACAAATAATACCAATTAAAATTATTTTTAGGGGCACCTGGGTGGCTCAGTTGTTAAGCGTCTGCCTTCGGCTCAGGTCATGGTCCCAGGGTCCTGGGATCGAGCCCCGCATCGGGCTCCCTGCTCAGCGGGAAGCCTGCTTCTCCCTCGCCCACTCCCCCTGCTCGTGTTTCCTCTCTTGCTGTCTCTCTCTCTGTCAAATAAATAAATAAAATCTTTAAAAAAAAATTATTTTTAAAAGTTGTTAGATTTCGGGGCACCTGGGTGACTCAGTCGGTTAAGTGTCTTCCTTCGGCTCACGTCATGATCTCAGGGTCCTGGGATTGAGCCCCACGTGGGGCTCCCTGCTCAGCGGGGAGTCTTCTTCTCCCTCTCCCTCTGCCCCACCCCCTGCTCATGCTCTCTCTCTCCCTCAAATAAATAAAATCTTAAAAAAGAAAAAAAGGTTGTTAGATTTCCCTTCTCTTCCTCAGTGGAAAGTCGCATTTATTGCGTATCTACATGTTTCTTGGGCTGCAGGAAGCAAAACCTCACGTGAATGGGTGATGAGGTCTAGTATATAGGATTTCTTTTTTAAATATAGGCCCACTCCCCTCGTGCCCACATCCATGGGTCATCTAGCAGATCCTGATGAGGAATACTAAGTCTAAGCTTAGCAACTCACTGGGGATGTCATGCCCACCCTTCCACTCTGCCCCAGGAAGTGTGCCGCCCTCCGAGGCACAGTGACCACCCGCAGACCCAGAGGAAAGCCAGCCTCTAGCCCATACTTTTCAGTCAGTGCCTTGGTTTTTCTTTTAAAGAGGAATTTCAACCTCATTTTCATTGGTGTGATTTTATTTTACTCAAGTATCTTGTTGCATTTGAAAATTGCAGCTGACCTTATTATCTTAAATGAGCCCTCTTTTCCACCTGCTGCGGGAATTCCTCAAGCAAATCTATTTGTGCAAGTATCTGAGGACTAAATTTTCCTGGAGCTGCTGTGTATGAGTCCCTAAATTCTGCGCCAGGGACAGGTACATGAGGCGCATCTTCCCTGTGGGCTACGCCTCCAATGGCAAAAGGCAGCTCTTCAGCCAAAACTCTACACCTGTGCTGTCCAATATGGCAGCCACGAGCCCCAGGTGACGATTTAAACTAAATAAAATGATGTAAAATTAGCAATCCTGTTCCTCAGACACACTAAGCCACACTTGAAGTGACTCACAGCCACGTGTTACTAGTGGCCCCCGTACTGAAAAGTGCACAGAGTTCTAGGGCAGCGTTGCTCTACAAGACGAAAGGCGGGTCTGTGCACACTCCTGGTTAAGATGGAACATTCTCTACCAGGACACACACAGCGGAGAACACTGAAATGACTAAAGACTACATGCTACAGCCCTTCATTCCTCCGGAGGATTCAAGGTCAGTGTAATACCTAGCAGTGCTGTGAATACAAATCTGAGAAACCGGCATCCTTGGGTTTGAAGCCTGAAATTATCCCAAACCTTTTCCTGTGACAGGTTAATACCACCTCCCAAGTGCTTACATCACACATTTATGAGAACATGGTGAAGCCTTAATTTAAATAACCAGAATGCTTCAGTAACAAAAGGGAAGTATTTCAGTTAATTTAAATTTGAAGTCCATGCAGTTTCTCCTCACTTTCATTACAATCTTCTGTATAATATCCAGTTACTTTGCTGCCGTTACGGCAGCATTCTCCGACGCCGAATTCTTACCAATTCAGATCTGATTCTCTGTTTTTATGATTTCACGAAAAGCAATAACAGATGCAAAAAGATTTTAGAAAATTTGCCTTAACATTTGACTCAAGGACATAAAATGTATGACTATTTCTTTAAAAGCTTAATATTTAGACTTTTTACATTGAAATTGGCCTGTTTTCCCTAAAAGTATAGTTTTTATTTAAATTTCACTTAGTTACCATTTATGTAATATTAGTTATAGTGATTCAACACTTCCATACATCACCCTGTGCTCATCACAAAGGTGCACTCCCTTCATCCCTATCACCTATTTAACCCATTCCCCCACCCACCTCCCCTCTGCTAACCATCTGTTTGTTCTCTATTGCTAAGTATAGTTTTTTGAAAGCTGGTTAATTGTAACTAGTCAAGTGCAGTCTAAGTTAACTTGATCTCTGTCAGCAGCCTCTGGATTTTGCCCAGAACTATTATGAATTCCTTGGAAGAAATGGATATATTCTCAAATAAATACTTCATAAGTCAGATCATTCTGATATAATCTCATTTTAGAAAAACAGGCCATAGTTCACTATCTGTCCTTAGACTCTGTCCTTAGAATAGAAATCTGCAAAAGAGGGAAGTCTCCAGAGGCATTCTTTGAAAGCCATCCCTACAATTTTAGAGTTCCATAAGCTCTGTATAATTTCTAATCATGCATGTAAACAGCTAAAATGAAAAATGATTTCCCTTCTGTATGAATTTGTTTCCAAGTTTGCTTGAATAATATTCCCATTCTGCCTGGACCCACAGGGAAGCCGATGTGGGAGGCAGGGCAGGCCTGGGATTAGCAGGGGAGAAAAGGCAACCTGAACATTAGTTAATGGCCACGGTACCGCCAGCAATCCTCTCCCCGCCCCACACGCATGCACAAGTGGTTGACACAGGACAAAGAGAATATCAAATACCGTGTCAGTGGGGAAGAAATCTAAGAAAGGCAGCACGCTGTCTGGAGGCTGGGAAGACTGAGGGTAAGTCTCAAGGTTTGTTTGCCCCTGTTTTGTTCTCTGGCATCCATGTACAGAGCCATCTCCACCTTCCTTACCAGCTGCCCCCAGGGTGCACTGCCCAGGCGCCTCCCCAGAGCCAGGGCCAGATTCTCTGGTGCCCTTCTTTTTCTCTTGAATATTTTCTTAGATTTCTACTTCTAATGCGATTAATGATTTAATCCGTTTGGTTTTTGCAGTGGTTTAAAAGCTCAGTCTGGGGACGGCTGAAATAGGTAATGGGGATGAAAGAGGGCACTTGTGACGAGCACCGGGTGTTGTATGGAAGTGTTCAATCACTATATTGCACAGCTGAAGCTCATATTATACTGAATGTTACTAACTGGAATTTAAATAAAAACTTGAAAAAAAAAGCTCATCTGTGTAATCTAGGAAATGTCTTTCTTAGAGATGTCAATCTTGTCATCATCACCATCAATCCCACTCTTCTGCAGCTATACTTCAATAATTGAAATAATAATTTAAACTAAATTGCATTAAAAATGAGCAAAAGACTTGAATACACATTTTCCCAAAGTACACATACAAATGGCCAACAGGTATATGCAAAGGTGCTTAACATCATTAATCATCAGAGAAATATAAATCAAAAAAAAAAAAAAAGACAGAAAAGAAAAAGGAAAAAGAGATCTATCTCACTCCTCTGACCCACTAGGACTTTGCAATAGCATTATGACGTCAGATGTGCACTCTTTCACATGTGGTTTGGATCAAGTGATAATATTAATAAATGTATCCGAATGGCAGTGAAAATTATCTTCATCTTCTTAGCTACTCTGAAATATGTTGAGTATTGCCCTACGAAAACAATTGTTTCTCATGAATTAAAGTAAATTTCAAGATTACACAAGCTTTTGGGCGCCTGGGTGGCTCAGTTGGTTAAGCGACTGCCTTCGGCTCAGGTCATGATCCTGGAGTCCCGGGATCGAGTCCCACATCGGGCTCCCCGCTCAGCGGGAAGTCTGCTTCTCCCTCTCCCACTCCCCCCTCTTGTGCTCTCTCTCTCTCTCTCTCTCATTCTCTCTCTCAAATAAATAAATAAAATCTTAAAAAAAAAAAGATTACACAAGCTTTTACTGTATTTATTGCTTTCCTCTTCTACCATTCTTCAATAATTTTTTTTTGGTGCAATGTATTGCAACAATTTATTCCACAATTTCTCTGTGTATGTACATTCACGGTTCTTGGTTTTTTGTTTGGGCTCTAACAACAAAGCTGTAATAATAATAATAAACGTCCTTGTCCATGGTCTGATGTGTCCTTTGGAGACAGGTAGTCCAGTGCAGTGGATAAGCAGGAGAAGCTTAGAGCTTCATTACCTGAGTTGAAATCCTTCTGATCTCACTGTTTAACACCGGGCAAGTAATTTACTCTTTCTAGCTGGTTTCCTTCTCTGCTAATCTGGGATAATATTAACTGAAAGAGATAGGATCACATCTATTAATTAAGACCTTATCCAACTAATGTTCATTGGGTGTTATATCAGTAGATTCAAATGTGACTCGTACTTTGGATAGAAACTTTTCACCTCTATTCAGGAAGCTACGTGGATATTCAGTAGTAACTCCCAGATACTCAAGTACATGAAGCTGAACTACGAAGTACAATGCCCTCTCACCAGCCCAAGCAAAACTGCCCCAGTGCATGGACTAAAGAGACCAAGTGAGCCCCTCATTAGCACAGTCCCCCCAACATCAAGCACTGGGCAGAATTTGTACTGTATGTTTTGTTTGTTTTGGTTTGGGGTAAGAGAGAAGAGATGTCAGTAGGCTCAAAGCAATACTACACGGCAGATCAAAAATATGAAATGATTCTCGTGTCCTCATTACCAATATCAACAATAAAAGACTCCCTGGGAGCACATGGAGATTTTAGAGACATTAATAACCTTTCTAAAAATAATTTTGTGACATTCATTCTAAATTGTTAGGCAAATAACTCAATAAATAGACTGCAGAAAATGGGCCACAAAATGACCAGGAGGCACATGATATCATGCACAGAAGAGGGAACAGGACCAAAATTAAATCTGCAACTAGGTTTAAGTACCAAATTCCTAAGAGACGGAGATGGCTGGATTGAACATGCTGGGCCAGAGGAAAAGCAACTGTGTCGAAGCCCCTCTCTAACTACTTTTCCGAATTCAGAGGCATTAGTCCAATTTAGCTTGAGGAACACTGCAGGTTACCAAAAAAGGTTAAAAAAAAAAAAAAACCCACCAAAACCTAAATAAATAACCCCAAAAACCTGTTGGATAAATTTGGTGGAAGGTGATTTTGAGAGTAACTTAGACAAGTTAAATAGACCCAAGATTTGACCAGTTGGCTGCTTACCCACTTGGCGTTGGTGATGACTTCATTACTCTGTAATACCTTCTGACTTGTATCTTCGCTTTCCTTCTGCCCCCCCTTTTGATTCTGCCACTATACCTATGACTTGTAGATGGAAGGAGGACAAAAATGCCTAAAGCAGTTAAATTATTTAAAATGGTTGTTTGAACTAACCCTAAATTGAACCCTCTGGAGAGTTTTCTAAGCTGCAGGATACCAGGCACATACCCTCACTCTGGCCTAACCCTAACCCCAACCCCAACCCTGGCCATAAATCTAACCCTTAACCCTACATCTGGGAAGAAAAGAAAGAAAAGAAAGAAAGAAAGTGATTATATATATATATATCACATATACTACATATACGGTAACTACCTGAAATTTAAATAAAACTTTAAAAATTAAATAAATAGGGATGCCCGGGTGGCTCAGTTAAGCGTCTGCGTTTGGCTCAGGTCATGATCCCAGGGTCCTGGGATCGAGTCCCACGTCGGGCTCCTTGCTCAGTGGGGAGCCTGCTTCTCCCTCTGCCTTCTGCTCCCCTGCTTGTGCTCTCTCTCTCTCTGACAAATAAATAAATAAACTCTTAAAAATAAAATAAAATGGTTGTTTGAAAGAACTGATCTAATTAATGGGGGAAAAAATGCCTCCACTTGAGTTTCAGAACTGTTGTTCCCGATAGAAATGAACATCTAACAAATATTCGTTTCATGCTAAACTGTGGAGACCTCTGATTGTATACAGCTTGGAGCCTACTGGGAATCTGCCTGCTTCCTCCAACTCTTGTCAAAGAAATTTAATTTGGAATCTAATAAAGTAAAAGATTTCCTCCAAGCTCTTGGCTTGCCTTGGGACTTAGGGTAATGCTGGGTCCATTTCCTGCAGCCTTGGAAAGCTGGTGAGGGAGGTTCTTAAGAAAGGGCTTGGTGACAGTTCTGTGCAAAATGCTCAGGGAATGCAGGGAATGCAGAATGTTCTGTGTTCTTTTTTACTCTGAGTTGCTTACATTTGCTGCTCGGTTGGGAGATTAACTCTTGTAGCATGACTGAGGCATAAAATTATAAAATAATCTCATACATTCCTTGCAGCAACTAACTCCTTCCCACACTCAACACACAAATGTTTAGCAGTGAAATGGTATTTTTTTTCCCCTTTTAATCCTGAGATCATTTATTCCATCACTGTCATTTAATGTTGATCAAATGACAAAGAAAAAGAGGTGTCTTTAGGAAGGGTTTCCTTTTTCATTTCTGATTTTAATTATGAAGACAGGCTACCTCCTCCTTCTCCTTTGTCTTCTTTTAAAGAGAAAAAATCCCTAGTGATAAAAGAACTGCATTTCAATGAATGGTAAGTTTTCATAAATCTTTTAGAATGTGTGGGTAGATTCTACTCACAAATTATTTACAGCTCAAATTAATGAAGGAATAGACAAATTATACACAGAGCTTGACAGCCTCATGTGTTTGGTGGTGACTTGTCACAATCATGCCCCAGCACTATAATGCTAGTACAAAGTAAACACATGTTAAATACGGAAATTCCTAAAAGATAAAAGATTCCTGGGAAAGTCTTTAGGCCCAAAGCTGTCCGAGAGCATCCCTATTAAAACAAGAACATCCTGTTGACCGTTCATTCTCTCCTTCTAGAGAATTTGAGGGCACACCTTTTTGTACTAAATTATCTTGCACGTGCTCATTATCTGTACTTGCCTCTGCACTGAACTCACAATAGGAAAAAGAAACATCTTCTGAAAGAAAGTAACTCTACAAATAGAGGTCTATCATGTTTTAAGTATTCTTTTAAAATAGAGCTGGAGAGGGGAACCTGGGTGGCTCAGTCGGTTGAGCGTCTGACTCTTGATTTCAGCTCAGGTTATGATCTCAGGGTCGTGATCTCAGGGTCATGAGATGGATCCCCGCATCAGGATCTATGCTTGGTGCCAAGTCTGCTTGAGATTCTTTCTCTTCCTCTCCCTCTGCCCCCTGGGGAAACCATACAGATCACCTTGTTCGTTGGTTCTCAACAGATGCTCTTTGGAGCATTTGGGGGTTGGATTTAACGGGCAGGCTCTCAGCCCTATCCCAAGCCTGGCAAATCTCAGAGGACAGAGCCTAGCCATCCGCAATTTTTTTTTTTTTTAAGATTTTAGATTTTATTTTTAAGTGATTTCTGCAACCAATGTGCGGCTAAAACTCACAACCCCGAGACCAAGAGTTGTATGTTCTTCTGACTGAGCCAGCTGGGCACCCCAAGACATCTACAGTTTTAATAAGCACCTTATTTCATTCTTCTGTCCACTAAATTCTGAGAACCTCTGTTATCCTATCTCTTCCCTTTTCAAGCACAGATACTTGAACCCAGGTCATCCAAGAGTAGAGTGGCAGAACTACGTAGAACTTAATCCAATAATCAAAATATCACACTACTATAATGTCACATTTACGAAAAACTAAACCTTAGAAAGGCAGAATGAACACTTATATTTCTTGCAACTATCTTATAGTAGTATCTTAGGTCTTTCTCATTCATTTATTCAACAAATCTTTACAGAATGCCCACGACATAACGCATCACCTGTCCTCGTGGTAGGGGCTACAAAAGTGCCCTCAGGTGGTTTACAAGTGAGCAGAGATGAAACATTTACACAAAGGGGTGCAATTCAAGATAGCCTGCAATAAACCCCACAGGAGTAGATTAACTAAAGAGATCCAAGAGATCTAAGTAGCTAGCCCTCACTTCTGGTTCAGATGATAAAGAGACTTCATATAGGAAGGCGGATCTGCCCAAGTGGGAAGGAGGGCTGGGCTAGGGACTGACAGCGAAGGACTGAGGCTAAGGGCAGGGCAGAAACTCCTCTTACCATTCTCATTCACTACCAAGTGTAAACACCAAAGGCTTCCATCATACTGGGGCTGCAGCCTTCACAGGTACTCCTTTGTACAGAAGTGCTTAAAGTGAACAAACGGATAGGTGACAGAAAACAAAAGCCTCCCTCCAGGATGGTGTCTCCCTCACCTCCAGGGATGCCAGGCTGGCCCTGCTGGGACTGTTTTCCTGACTCCTCACTCCTCAGACTCTGCTCCTTTGCAGGCTCTGTTGTAGATCTGGGTCCTGCCCACCCCCCCGTTTTGATAGGGAACCCCAACATTCACAGTGGTTACCTGTTACAGATGGGAATCGAGGCTTCCCTGAGGTCATAAAGTGAGTGAGTGGCAGCTACTGGGCTTGGATCTAGACATCCTGTCTCTCAGGCCAGTGTTCCTTTCATTACAAAGTTCCCTTTAAGCCTCTGGCTGTCCGTGAGCTCCCAGAGGTAGTACTAGGAAGGGGAAATGGAAATCAAAACAAAGCAGCACTTCTGAAAGCTGTGGGGAGGAGCTTCAGCCCAAGAGGCTTTGTCCCTTCTTCCTACTTTATGAGTAAATGCCCCAAGTGCGCTGAGGACTGTCAGCCCAAGACTCCCTGTGTTTTCAAGCTTTACAACAAGAACAAAAAACTGATAAACAATCAGCTTTTCTTTTCAGCCTGGGCCAGTAAATTAAAAAAAGAAGTGGGGGTGGGGGGAGGAAAGCAAAGAACTGACCTAGAATTGTCAACCTTTTATTTTGGCATCTAAGAATATTTGCGGGGGGAAAAAAGCTTCTTATACTTCTAATGTATAAAAGCATAGTATACATTTATATACAAAGTAGGAAAGCCACGATTTCAATAAAGGGCAGTTTTTAAAGGAGCAAAAATTCAGATTATAAAAGACTTTTTTTACCTATTTTTTTATGATTTTGCATGGACTAGTAAAAAATTGCATCATGTGGCCCAATCTGTAATACTTAGAAACCACTACAGGCTGGGAAATGTAAACTGCATAGGTCAGAGATTCAAAGAACGCGAAGATTTGCAAAAGCATTTGGGAGTTTTTCAAGACACAACAACACGCACAAGTTCCAATGGCCAGTTTCAGATTTGAAAACCCCTCATCAACTGTAATCCAGGCTCTGCCTGTTCCCTCAGACAAGAGATCAAGCTGGATGAGATGCCAATTTAAAAAAATTGTGTGCTCGAAATAAATGTGAACATCAGCAGTGTAGGCAAACCAGGATACGTCAAAACATACTGTTTAATAAAGGTTAAAAGTCTCTGTAAGACTTAAAGGCATATCATGCCACTGTCACCATTCTTCAATATAGTTTTACTTACTTAGAATTTTACTGTTTTATCATTTACAAATTTTTGTTATTTTAAAAATTTTCAAGAAATTCAGGCCAATGCTAAAAGACATGAGACAGATACCAAAACTTAAATATTAAAAAGGAAGATAAAATATTTATTTTTGGATGATGTAGAATCACATGGGAAACTATTAGATTTAATTTAAAAGGGAATGTATACAAGATATTCAAAATCAAAATACCAGGTATCCTCAGTCTGAAAATATGATGAAAAAGGAGGTGAAAACACAAACTACAAAGTAAATAGTAATAACCATACTGAGAAATGTGTGTGACCTATTTAAAGAAAACTGGAAAATTCTGTGAGAAATACAAAAAAGAAGAGTTGAGTAAATACACAGGCCATGCCATGTGCTTGACTGGGATGACTAAACATTTTTAAATGGCCAGTTCTTCCCAAAATAATTTGTAAATTCAACATAAGTATTCCAAAGTTAATATGAAAGAACAAACGGGAAAGAATTACAAAGAACATTTGCAGAAGAATCCTGAAGGGGGTTAGGCCTATCAGATACTGTATTATTTAAACAGTGTTGACAGGGGCAGAAACAGGGACAAGTAGAACAACGACCTAGAGTGGACAACCTAGAAATAAAACCTACACATATTAAGAAGATAGCACAAACTGATCAAATAAAACTGGGGAAGGATTATGCCAACTGGGTAGCCACTGGCCCCCTCATCCAATTCCATATACTGAAATAAATACTCCATGAAATAAAGAGTTTAAAATTCTTAAAAATTCTTTTAAGGTAGAAAAATATATCTGATATTTAAAATACTTCTGGAAAAGAAACACCACACAGGAAAAAATATTTGTAGTTAAAAATGATCATCAAAAAAAGACTTTCCAGGGTGCCTGGGTGGCTCAGTTGGTTAAGCGACTGCCTTCGGCTCAGGTCATGATCCCAGGGTCCTGGGATCGAGCCCCGCATCAGGCTCCCTGCTCGGCGGGAAGCCTGCTTCTCCCTTTCCCACTCCCCCTGCTTGTGTTCCCTCTCTCGCTGTCTCTCTCTGTGTCAAATAAATAAATAAAATCTTTAAAAAAAAAAAAAAGACTTTCCAATAAACAGAGATACAACATTTGTATTAGATTTGCTAGTAGCCTAGTAAACTAGTACAAACTTTTGGGAAGGCAATTTGGCAATATATGTAACTGTAATCTTAAATATATTCCTACCCATGACTCAGTAATTCCACTTCTGGGAATCTAGCCTAAGGAAATAATCATGTATAATAAATACTCTCTGTGCACAAAGATGCTCATCACAGTGAAAAAAAGTGGAGACAATCTAAAAACACATTAAAGAGCGGTTAAATAAATGATGCAGTCTTCTAAAATGATGCTTAGAAATGATGTGTAATGACGTTTACACTTTTATAATGTAACGTTTAAAAAATCAAGATACTAACTGAATATTTAGTGAGGAATATAACTTTATTTTAAAATCTAGACTTATGTATAAAATATTAAAATATTTCATTAAAATACTATATATACCCATCATTATGTGTGTGTATATATATGTAATGTGTATATATTTACATATATATTGTATGTTTTAATAAACATATACACACACATATCACCGCTTAATACCTTTAATTTGTTCAAAAAACAGGGTATAAAGCCAAAAGTCATTAATGTAACATTACCATTCATTTCGGGAGTAAAATTATAATTAATTCCCAGAGTATCCTAAGTTCCTAATTTTTTTTCACCACAGTCATAAAAAAAAAAAAACCATTATGAATTAAGCATATATTAAATAGTACTTATATTTAAAATGACAAATCACTAACGCTCAAGTATAATTAATTAGTTTCCTAAAATGCGTAAGTAACATAAAACAACATAAGAGTACTTTATTGTTTCAGCTTCCCCCAGCATACATCTGAAAACGACATTCTCTGCCTCCCGTGAGGATTGGCTCTGGCTCAGTGTTCCCAGAGCTCCAACGGCACCTTCAAGCGTTGTCACTCCTGTCATGAGAATGACACCCTGGCAGAAGCATGACAGGAATGCCGAATGCTATGGGATGTTATTAAAAGGACTATGGAATGGGGTGGAAGGCCCAGCAAGAATAATAGGCAGCTCAGGACCCAAGAAGGCAACAGAGACAGACTGGATCTCATCACGTGCTCTTGCTGAAAAATGCACAAAAATGTGCTCAGCACAAGGCCAAGGACTCCTGCACCCCAAGACCAAGAGATGGTCAATCTGTTCCCTTAGTTGCATAACCAATCCTGGGAAGTAAATAAAAGGAGAGGCCTCAAAGTAAATCAAACGCATAGCATGTATGTATGTGTATTGTTTTAATGTTAAATACAAGAAAATTTTTGAGTGACTGTCATTTAAAGTGTTTCTAATATTTTAGGAAACCTGTTGTAATGGTCTTGTCATCTGTAAACTGCAAGATGTATCAGAAATTTATTAAGTTTGTAAATACTGTTATGTTTGAGATAACTTATTATTTTTTTAGAGAGAGAGAGAGTGTGTGAGCAGGGAGAGAGAGAATCTCCAGCAAGCTCCGTGCTGAGCACGGAGCTCAACGCGGGGCTTCATTTCATGACGCTGAGATCCTGACCTGAGCTGAAATCAAGAGTTGGGTGCTCAACCAACTGAGCCACCCAGGTGCCCATGTTGCAGATAACTTGAGTACTGTACTTATAAGTTTCATTTATCAGGGGCTTTTTTTTCGACAGGGATTTTAGGTTTGCGTCTCAGACATTGTATTTATCTTTTATGTTTATTTTTTTAGTATTTGCTCTTTCATTCTTTTTTCAGTTTCTATTTTTTGGTATGTACTTCATAATTTATCCAATATATTTGTATGGTGGCATATGTATATAATTAATAAATAAATGCATATATTGGTTAGATTGCATGCACTTTGTTTTTCCTGGTGGAAGGGTGAGATTCATCCATGGCTGAGAGGCACTAGGAGAAGTTCAGGAGGGAGGGACAGGATCCACCCCAGGCCACTATGGGGTCTGGAGGCCTGAAGTCTAGAGGGGAGTCTGAGCTGTGATCCACATTGACTCAGGAAGGAGCCTGAGCTGGGCCTGGGGCTGAGGGCAAAGAGGAGTGGGGAGGGGAGAACACCAGAATTTTGGGGCAAGGCAGAAGTGCAGGCTGTAGTGAGGGATGGGATGGCGAGGGATGGGGGGTGTTGCTGGGGGGTGGAGCTTGGGAGGTGCCCAGCTGCTGCCCGCATGCTGGTCCATGCGATGGGGGTCCCCTCCAGGCTGAGCCGACCCCAAAGGCCCAGACACCATCTCCTCCTGCCTTATTCTCCTGCACAGCCACCTCTCAGGCATTTTCAATGCTTAAAAAGAAAATATACTAACTAAACCTATAAATGTAGTTTATTATTTTTTTTTTTTTAAAGATTTTGTTTATTTATTTATTTGACAGGGAGAGAGAAACAGCATGAGAGGGGATAGGGTCAGAGGGAGAAGCAGGCTCCCCGCTGAGCCGGGAGCCCGATGTGGGACTCGATCCCAGGACTCCGGGATCATGACCTGAGCCGAAGGCAGTCGCTTAACCAACTGAGCCACCCAGGCGCCCTATAAATGTAGTTTAAAATGTTTGGGAGAAATCAAATTAACTAAAATTAATCAACAATCAGTCTTACTGTATACAAAATAGTTACATTTATTAATGGAATAATAAGCTTTGTAAATTGAAAAGGAAAAGGAAAACTAGCTTTTTAAAAAGTGTAACTTCTGGGGCGCCTGGGTGGCTCAGTCGTTAAGCGTCTGCCTTCGGCTCAGGTCATGATCCCGGGGTCCCGGGATCGAGTCCCACATCGGGCTCCCTGCTCGGCGGGAAGCCTGCTTCTCCCTCTCCCACTCCCCCTGCTTGTGTTCCTGCTCTCGCTCTCTCTCTCTCTGTCAAATAAATAAAATCTTTAAAAAATAAAAATAAAAAAATATAAAAATAAAAAGTGTAATTTCTGGAGCGCCTGGGTGGCTCAGTCGTTGGGCGTCTGCCTTCGGCTGGGGTCATGATCCCAGCGTCCTGGGATCGAGCCCTGCATCCGGCTCCCTGCTCCGCGGGAAGCCTGCTTCTCCCTCTCCCACTCCCCCTACTTGTGTTCCCTCTCTCGCTGTCTCTCCCTCTGTCAAATAAATAAGCAAAATCTTAAAAAAAAAAGTGTAACTTCCATAAACTGGATATTATTTTTAAACACAAGTAACTACAATAGTTCTCTGTAAGGACAGTAGGCCCCCTTGGACATTACAACCTACCATTTACTCATTCCCCAGCCTCTCGCACAGCCACACCCATGGGATTCTTTCCTGAGAATGGCAGGGCAGGCCCTGGCCCCTCCTCAGCCCTCTCCCACTGTGAGGCCACACTTAGTAATTCATGCCATCCTCCAGAGAGAGCCAATGTCACAAGGCATTATCAAGTCAGAGTCGTCTTACCAAAGATTTCATGAGGAAATGGTTAGCAGAATGCATGCATTCTTTTTCATATACCACAGAGAAAAAAATTTTAATTTCTTTCATTAAATATCTCCTCTCTTCTGCATAAAACTTCTCTTTCTGCCAGCTTCATTAATCTCTCTTTTCTCCTCTCCCACTGCCTCTCTTCAGATATAGTTCTCATCCTCAGCTGCATGACCCACTCAGCAAAACAAAAGTTCCACAGTGGGCCAGACAGTGGCCGAGCACCCCCACCCACCTGAGTCTGCCACTCTGAGTGAAAATGCCTGACAAAACTGGGTCTACTGGGAGGATCCCGCTGCCAAGGAAATGACATTCTTCTCATATCATTTAAAAATGAAGTGACTGTTAGAAGCCATCTGAACCAAAACGAGAGTTAAGGGAAAACAGGCTAAGAAAATAGAAGTAGACCCACTTCACCATTTTGCTTAATTTGTAACACCTTCAGTAAGATCTTCAAACTTGAAAAGCTGGAGATAAGGAAGGGCACCCTTAACAACTTATGAAAAGCAATTATATATGTTTCTGTGGAGTCATTGTTGGTGTGGGTTCCTAAAGGAAAAAAATGGATAGCTGTCAGGACATGGAAACCAGAGGAATATTTTCCCAGGTTTCAGAAAAAAGCAAAGAGTAGGATTCTGGATATTACAAACTGGTAAATTGGTAAATACGGCATCGATCCCTAACAAAATTCTAGGACAGCCTGTTAGGCAAATGTTCTGTTGTGAAAGGCATAATATATACAGTGTGGTCAATACAAAAGATACTGAAAATTATTAGGCCCCTTCTACTCCCTCACAGAGAATTTGATGTAATAGTAAATCTCTACAGAACTGCTAACAGAGTAAAGAGAATCCTCTTTTACTATTTCCTCATCGACTGTCAAAAAAGTAGAATCCTGAGAAAATCAATGCCACAGAAGAGTACAAAAGCTCTTAATAAGGACAGATTCTGCCAGGGAAAATGTCTGCTTGTTCTAGGGTAGCACCACTGAAGCCTGAACACCAGACTTGGACCAATGTGTGCCCTGCACAGAGGTACCAAGTTGAGGGCAGGGACTGACAGTGTGCTAGCCTCCAGCCCAAGCCCCACCTCCATACTGCCTGTTTTGGGGCAGGGCCCATGTCAATGTCATCCTAGGGGCAACATCTTTTCCCATGATGCTCTGTGGCCCTATGCACAGGTGAAGTCCAGAGCCTGCACTTCAAATCCTTCATCTTCCACTCATCAACTTGAAGCCCTCCTTGGGATTCAGTCCTCCTATGAATGGGTGTGAGTCACCCTCCAGACTGATGGTGAGGACGAAATGCCAACTGGTGTGAGGAGCACTGAAGGCAGCGCTTGGTGCCATCTTGGGAAAGTCTGGGAAGGGATTACGTGAGATATTTATGGTCCCGATCTCAAATTCTGAGATTCTGTGACCAGAATTTGAAATCAGAAACTATTGACTCAGATCCTTTTTGGCCATCACCTTCTCACTGTGGTTAAAATTTACAATGCGAGGGGCGCCTGGGTGGCTCAGTCGTTAAGCGTCAGTCTTTAAGCTCAGGTCATGATCCCAGGGTCCTGGGATCGAGCCCCGCATCGGGCTCCCTGCTCAGCGGAAAGCCTGCTTCTCCCTCTCCCACCTGCCCCTGCTTGTGTTCCCTCTCTCGCTGTGTCTCTCTCTGTCAAATAAATAAATAAAATCTTTAAAAAAAAAAATTTACAATGCGAACTACTGAGAAAAGAGGATTCTCTGAACAGTATTTTAGTTTTCTGTTCTCCCCATTTTGTAAACTATACTATAAAAACAAAAGCTTCTGAAGTTAACAGGTTAATTATACTTGTTCCCTTGTGAAAGCAAAGTCATCAAGTCATCCTCCGCACCACCACCCCCATCCATTTTCCTCTCATTTTAAACAGATTCTATGAAGCAACATTTATGTAACAGGTAGATTTTTGCAAACAGGAAAGAGGGGGAAAGAATCCTATCTGACCATGCCTTGAGAAGCAAGTTCTTCACTGGTGGCTTCATTAACTTTGTGTCTGGGGCTAGATGAATAGAAATGATGTCACTCGTGGGACACATAATGAAAGATGTACTCTGTCCACACACTTCATGGATGGTTGATGAGAAAAGATTCTAAATTTATAGAAGTATGTACACGAAGGAATCTGAACACAAGAAACAGCTATATAGAACCCCTTCAGATATTTTTTACAAGCAAAAATTTCTTTAATTTCAATTAATAGTTCTAATTATTATGTTTCAGAGAAAATCTATCAGATAAAAAAAATACAGCACATTTGTTCCATAATGCTAATATAATCTCAGACTGAGTAATTCCCACCCCAAATCCTCTTGAAGTGAGAAAATGATGAACAGATGATGTGTTTATTAAACATATGAAAATATGTAGGTAAAAGATCATTGATAGACTAAAACAAATTTGAACTCTTTGGTTCATTTTGATTAGGTTTCGGCTAGAGCAGTTGGTTGAAACGAAGTATGTACAGAAAAAATAAGGACAAACGTAAGTGTTAGTGTTGGTCTCTGGGACGGGAATGTAAAGCATTACTGGGAAGATACAGATTATCTTATTAGGCCTCTATGCGTTATTTTGTACACTCTATCAGCAGCCCTGAAAACATGAAGGCAATGTTTCATGAGGCAGAAAGTGACCTGAAGAAAGGAGTCCCAAAAACCAGGATGCTCCTAACCCAACTGTTAGGTTAAAATGGACCTCTACTAGCATGAGGAAGCTATGGTGTCTTCTGTTTTTAATTTTTTAGTTTTTTAAAAATTTTTAGTCTGTATTTTATTATATTTGGTTTCAAAGCAATACACCCTACTGCATGTCTCCTTTTTACCAGGCTCTGACTCTGCTAGGTTTAGAGCTATAAATGGGGTAAAATGTGGAAACCACCCTGCAGGAGTTCACAACTCAGTGAGAGAAAGAAATATTCTGTACTTCAAGGTTCAGTAGCAGTCACAGGAATGCACCTAAGATCTGAAAGTCAGACAGGGAGGATGTGATGGCAGGGAGGGTGTTATGGACTCTGATGGCTTCCCAGAGTAGGTGACAGCAGAGTCGTGGGTGGCCTTCACGAGAGGAGAACCTACTGGAATTCTAACAGCTGGGGGGAAAGGCTGTAGAGAAAGACAGGAAGTTGAAGGAATGGCTGCCCCACATGGAACACTGACCATCTACTATTGAAAACAGAGACACTCTCTCCTCTGTGAGCCACAACACTGAGATGCAGGTCGCTGAAGAACACAACGCGTTCGGGTTCCTTCCAAATGTTCCTTGACAACACAGACATTATTTGGTTTGACCGTTCTTACTTTCACAATTATAACTTGGTTTGGTCTATGCTAATCAGCAGGGTAACTTTGTATTATAGACCTCCAAAGCAAAATTCTAAGAAGCATACAGCTGCCTGATCCCTAAGCCACGCCGGTGGGCTTGCCATAGATCCCAAGAACCAAAGAACCTTCTGGTGCACTCTGATCCTCGGCAGTGAATAAGTATCACTTTTAAGAACGTTACTAAATTGGTGACATGTTTGCTTAGTGGTCAATCACGAGTCAGATCTTTTTACATTATACACGTATTTAGGACCAGCCTATAATTCTGTATTTCATTTGATTTTTCATAGTAAGATGAAATTTTAAGAACTACAAAAAATTTTAAATAATATGGGAAAATAAGCCACTAATTTCTGTGTTAACCTTCTTGTTCATGTCAATTCTGAACACAGCTCTATTTCCAAAGACAGAAGATAAATAGGAAAAAAAATCCAGATATTAAATGAAATTGTTGACAGTGTCACATCTGGCTCTTTAATTTCAATCATGGAGCTTTCTGAAGATTTATTTTGTAAGAAAATTGGAAAATGGAAAACAAACAAAAAGCCCGTAAGGAAATGCAATGTTTAAAACCCTTCCACTCAAAGAAATGCAACATTGTGTATTTTCTGCTTGCTAGTTATTTGAAAGTTACAGATTCTACCACTTGAGAAAATGTAAGCTAATAGTGTCATTAGTCTATATTTTATTCTAACTATAGTACACATGGAGGAAGAAATGTTTAGTGAACTAAGGATAAAATAAACTCAGTTAATTACATGGAAAAAAATCAGGGTCAGGCTTAATTTTTAAAAGAAACTTTCTATCCAGTCATAACACTGATTTAGATTTATGGGAATAGAGTCCTAGTCCTATCTACAAACACCTTTAAGAAATGATCAGGAACATAGCAACTATTCTTTATTAATGTTCCCTTTTTGCTATGAGCCAGTTCAGTTAAGACGGAATTCCTTCACTTAATGAACTGCACTGAAGGACCATTTGCCCTGCCCTAAAGGGAATAGTTCCAGCCAAAGGAAACTGATAAGAACCAGAGAATGTAGAAACCAACAATTTAGCAGGTGTTAACATCTCAGTTGTTATGTGCTTTTCACTTCTAAGGAAACAACAACACAACTGTGAACCCCATTTATGAAAAATATCTTTTCTATCTAACGGGTCAGGTTTTGACCTAAGTGATTTACAGGCAAGCCCAGCACCTGTAAACAAGGCCAGGCTACTCACAAACACACCTGCCAGGCCCCCTTCATCCTGTTCTCACTCATCTCCCAACTCCATACAGGGGTGAGGCTACAGGAAGCAAAACTCTCTAACTGATCTATGTATCATCTGTTCTATATAAAGCTCAAGATGAATATTTTACAATGGCACAAACCATGCATGCCATAAATGTAATATTTAGTTTTATGCCAGGATCAAATGTGCTTTTAACAGTGTGGTAAGTATTTTTATCTAGAAAGGTCTCCTTGCCATTTGGTAAAACAGCAAATAAAGATTAAAGCCTTACTCATTGAGAAATTGTTAACCGTTCGATATTATGTGTTCAATCTTACCAAGTTTTGAAAATATTTAAAAAATCAGAAAATCTCCCTTTACGAGTCTTTAAGATATTTCTTTCCTTTCCCCTCCAGAAATCAGAGTAGAACTTCTGTGACAAGCAGCAATCTAAGTAGATCATAGCAATGGGAAATTCTTTCATGGGAACCAAATAAACACATGTATTTGCAGCAGGTAACCTGAAGACAAAATCCTCCGCTCGCACAAACTGAGCTGCGGAGCTGGGAAACAGAAGTGCCTGGGGGCAGCTCCATTATCAGTTTTTTGACCGCTTATTACGGGTGTGAGGCCTAAAATAACCAGAGCAGATTTCAGCAAAGTTGAACTCCTCTGAGGCTTCAGTGCCTGAAGTCCTAGATCAGTAGATGTGTTTGGATAAACAAGGGGGAGGGAGGTTGGGGGGGGGGGAGTGGCAGGAAAGGACAAGGAGGAGGAGGCTGCATCACAAGGGACCTGCGGGCCAGGACTCGGGCTCGGGCTCGGGCTTTTGTTCCACGTGGGAGCAGAAGCCATTGAAGGGTGCTGAGCGGAGGAGTGACAGGATCTGATTTACATTTGAAAAGGATTGTTCTGGCTGTTAAGTTGAAATCAGACTGGGTGGAGTCAGGAAACTATACAAGGGTCCTACAGTGATTCCTGGGAGAAACAAGAGTGGCTCAGACGCACCTCACAGGCAGTAGAGGAGGCCGAGAGAAGTGACCAGAAATGGTAAACACTTAGAGGGGAGGATGCCAGATGCAAGAGGAAGATAGCTCTAACCTCTTTTTGTAAATAGAAATAAATTCCGGAGAGTTTGATGAGTTTGGATAAACCATTCAAATGAAAAACAAGCAAGGGCTACAAACAATTTACAAAACAAGAAATACATGCAAATGACCCTATCAAAAGATTTCAACATCACCAGTGATTCCAGAAATGCAAATTAAAACAAAAATAGGATGCCCCCCCCCCATACTGATTAGAGAAAAAAGTTTTAAAGATCATCGTAGTGGATTGAATTTTTTCCCCCAAAACTCATGTCCACCAGCAATCTCAGAATGTGACTTGTTTGGAAATAGGGTCTTTGCACATGTAATTAGTTAAGATGAGGTCACACTGGATTCAAGTGGCCCTAAATCCAGTGACTGGTATCCTCATAAGAGGACAGAGCACACAAAGATACACACATAGGTAAGAAGGCCCTATGATGACAAAGGGGAGACGAGACTTGATGCAGCTCTAAGTCAAGGAACAGCAAAGACTGCCAGGAGCCACCAGAAGCTAAGAAGAAGCAAGGAAGAATCCTTCCCTGGAGTCTTTGGAAGGAACCCAGTCCTGCTGACACATGACTTCAGATTTCCAGTCTCCATTAGTTGTGAGAGAATAAATTGGTAGTTTTAAGCCACTGAGACCGTGGTTCTTGGTTACAGCAGTCCTGGGAAGCTAATACAGTGATATATGGTGTTACCAAGGGTATGGTAAGTGGTCACTCACATACCCTACTGGCAGAAGTATAAGTTAGCATCCAACCTTTAGAAAAGATGATTTTAGAAGGCTTACCAAACACAATTTAAAAAAATACCAGATTTTTTGATGCAGCAATTCTAACCTGAGGAATTTATATTAAGGAAATGATTAGAAATGTGTGTAAAGATTTCAAAAGAAGAACGTTCACCCTAGGGTCAAAACTGGAAAGAATCAAAATGTTAACAAATCTGAAATTAGTAAAGTAAATCGTGGTATAAGTAGCTATTAAAATTAATTTTGTTTGGAAGATAGTGTGGTAGCTTCTTATGAAATAAACATACTCTTACCATATAATACAGTAATCACACTCCCTAGAATTTACCCAAATGAGTTGAAAACTTACATCCACATAAAAACCTGCACACATATGTTTTAACAGCTTTTTTCATAACTGCCAAAACTTGCAGCAACCTGTCCTTTGAAAACAGCTGAATGGGTAAATAAACAGTGGTACATCCATACAACGGACTATTATCCAGAGATAAAAAGAAATGAACTGTAAGGCCATGGAAAGCATGGAGGAAACTTTAATGTGTATCACTAAGAGAAAGAGACCAGTATGAAAAAGGCTACATTGTGTGATTCCAACTATACGACATTCTGGAAAAGGCAGTGGTTGACAGGGGTTCAAGGGGATGTGAAAAAGGATTAACAGCTAGAGCACAGGACATTTTAGAGCAGTGAACTATTCTGTTTGGTACTATAACAGTTGATACATGTCATTACACATTTGTCCAAACCCACAGAATGTAGAGTTCCAAGAAGAAACCCTAATATAAACTACGGACTTTGGGTGATAATGATGTATCAGTGTAGGTTCATCAGTTTTAACTAATACACCACCCAGGTACAGCTGTTGATAGTCAGGGAGGTTATCAGAGGTGGTGTGTGGGAGGAAACAGGGTACATGGGAATTCCCTGTACTTTCTGCTCAACTTTGCTGTGAACCTAAAACTGCTCTAAAAAATAAAGTCTGTTAAATTTAAAAAGAATTCAAAAGAAAAAAATGATCTTGAAAAAAATATCTCATGTCAAAAATATTCGGTAAGTGTATTGTACTCTTAACAGGAAAAAGCACAGTATAAAAACAACTTGTAGTATGATTCTAATTTTGTTTTTAAAAAGTACATAGAAACATACAGCATATTCATATATTATTAGATATACCACAAAAAACACTAAAATATTAAGAACAGTTATCTCTGAGTGGGGAGATATATACACAATTTTTATGTTTTTCTTTGTGATTTCTTTCTTTCATTTTTTTTTTTTAAGTAGTTTCCATTGGGCACAGGAGCCCAATGCGGGGCTTGAACTCACAACCCTGAGATCAAGACCTGAGCCAAAATCAAGAGTCAGACACTTAATTGACTGAGTCACCCAGGTGCCCCTCTTTGTGATTTCTTATACTCTCCAAGACTTCTACAATAAACATGTATTACTTTTGTAATCGGGAATGAAGAATTAATGTCATTTAAAAGTAATAACAAATACAGGGGTCTGAAAAACCTAAAAAGGTTAATTTGACACAAATAACAAACTGCTTTTATGAAGCTCTCAATACCACCTGTTTTGTTGTTTTAACTTATTCATCACATTCCTGTTCATGGCCTTTGTTACATTCCTTTCAAGCTCCCCATGGTTCCTCCTACCTCCTTTTCTTTTACTAAGCAACCTGCCTACCTATTCAGGGATGCTGAGATTCATCTCACATGAACCACCTCTAATTCCCTTGCTTGCAGAACAAAGTTTCCTGGAATTTCCACCCATCACATCACATCACCCATTCCTCTTGTCATTTACTGCTCTTTAAAAAGAGCCCTAGAACAAAAGTGCTCTTGAAAACTAAAAATATAGGAGAAGGGGGAAAAAAATCAATGGAAATTTGGAAGATAAAATTGAGAAATGATCTCATATAACAAGAAAAAAATAAAAGGATAAAGAGTTGGGAAATTGAAGATTAAAAAGAAAAAGAAAGGGGTGCCTGGGTGGTTCAGTTGTTAAGCGTCTGCCTTCGGCTCAGGTCATGGTCCCAGGGTCCTGGGATCGAGCCCCGCATCGGGCTCCCTGCTCAGCGGGAGGCCTGCTTCTCCCTCTCCCACTCCCCCTGCTTGTGTTCCCTCGCTTGCTGTCTCTCTGTCAAATAAATGAATAAAATCTTAAAAAAAAAAAAAAGAAATAGGGATGCCTGGGTGGCTCAGTCGGTTAAGAGTCTGCTCTCACCTCAGGTCATGATCCTAGGATCCTGGGATGGAGCCCCAAGTCCCTCCTCAGCGGGGAGTCTGCTGCTCCCTCTCCCTCTGCCCCCTCCCCCCCCACAATGAGCGCATGCTCTCTCTCTCTCTCGAACAAATAGAATCTTAAAAAAAAAAAGAAATTAAAAGATCAGTCCAAGGGGCCCAACAAGAGAGGAAGAAAATACCACTAAATAATTTCCCCAAATTTGGAAGACATTTTCTAGTTCTAAGTGCCAATCACAATGAATTTAAAAAAAGACAGATACTACAGCATATCAGAACACCAGTGATAAAGAGAGTTTCCTAAATTTTTCCAAAGGGAGGGGAAGAACTAGAGCATATAAAGAACTGGAGATCAGAATGCCATTGGATTCAGTGACAATACTGGAAACTGGAAGACAATTAAGTGATACCTGCAAAGTTAGGAGAAACTAATTTCCCACCTAACACTACACTCAGCAAAACTACCCAGTGGGCAGGTGACATAAACATGTTCTCAGACATTCAGGTGACTCCCTTGTACCACAGCAGCCACTGTTCATGGCCAACCCGACAGCCTTCTTTGCTGAAAAACCCCAATTTTATTCACATATTAAGTGGTCATCTGTTTTGAAGGAGGTGGGGTATCAGCCCCAGGAGGGTGGTGAATCCTTACTAGAAGCCAGTTATGGTCATTCCATTCCCTTTGCTATGGCCTGAGATGTGAAGTGAAGGTGGCTAGGAAGTTTTCAAAAAAGGATTCAAATGGGGCTCATCAGAGAAAATCGCTCCTTTTTCACTTCCAGATAACTGCTTTCTGCATAGGACCCCTGCAGCATGGCACCCACACAGGCCAAATCCTCACGTCAAGGCTCAAAGAGTTGAAAGTTTGAAACTTGATGTTAGTGACGAGGGAGCAGAAGGCTAGCTGAGGACAAAGCACAAGCTGACACCTCGCAAACCTCCCCCCCATCACACACACACACACACACACACACACACACACACTCTGGGGGGGGGGGGTATGTGTGACATTCCTCCAGAAAGCTCCCAACTGTCTTAATGTTAATGCCTTACTAGAGGAAAAACTGCGTTAACTTGACAATGGCAAGGCGTCCAGTATCTTGTTGATCCTCTTTGGCATATGAAAGTTCTTTTGAAAACTTCCCTTTTTCCCTCCCCCAAACTCCCAAGTATATAATCAGCCACCCCTCAACAACCCCCATGTAGCAGCTCTTTCTGCCCCACCGGTCCTGTCCCCGTGCTTTAATAAAACCACCATTTTGCACCAAAGACATCTCAAGAATTCTTTCTTGGTCGTCGGCTCAGACCTCACCCCACCAAACCTCACCTACATTCCAAAACTACATCATTAGGAGTGAACTGCACACTTAGGTAGTCAGCACCAGGGTCCCCAACAAGAAAATATGGAGTCGGGACAGCTCAAATAAAACAGCACTGACATCCTGTTCTGCAGCTTAGACAGGATCTCACTGACATTCTGCTTTGCAGCTTTTGCAGAAATGACTTCTGCAAAACGTCCTAAAATAAGACAATTAACCACAGGGCATTTGTCAGTATCACGGGCAGAAGGCAGTTAAGACATAAGCCCCCAGATGTCAGCAAAAAGAGACCATCAGCACAGAGACATTAACCTAATAGGTAGACAGATATGTGACCAAAGCCCTGTTTGCTTCAGAAAGTTCTGCAAAAGAGCTCAACTTAGAAAAGAGCCCTAAACGTAGAAACTCCAAGGGCAAGCCACTCGGAGCCCCCCTCCCTCTCCAGGAGCTTTACAGTATCACTCAATAAACTTTGCTTTGCTGCCTACCACTCTTCATTCATCTGGTCTACCTCTTCACCCTTCGAAGTGGTGTGACCAAGAACCACAGGCCCTAAGGGAACAAAAATCCTGCAATACCAGGTTTGAAAATATCACTGGGCCTGCTCTGTACCATCCTACCTC
This sequence comes from Phoca vitulina, assembly GCF_004348235.1. Taxonomy (NCBI): domain Eukaryota; kingdom Metazoa; phylum Chordata; class Mammalia; order Carnivora; family Phocidae; genus Phoca; species Phoca vitulina. The sequence continues at coordinate 7,066,005 of NW_022589764.1, read as the reverse complement.
CAGCCTTACCTGATGTAAGAAACGTCCTGGTTAAGTCACTTTTGGTTGGCTATCACCTGCAGTGGAAAGCATCATGAACTGATACGTACCCTTTCTCAGAAAGTTAATGGACGAGGCCTCCCTGGAGCGGAGAAACGGGAGAGGTGAAGGAAATGCCCAGGAGGACAGTGTAAGGACAAGCAAGGAAAAACGGCTGTGCTAAGGCCTGCAGAGCAACGTGTCCAGACCTGAGCGGGAGGGTGGGGCTCCAGAAAGGCCCCCGGGGAAAAGTGAGGAAAAGCTTTGTGACTACGTGAAAGAGAATGTTAAGAAGCATTCTGTGGTCTCCTCAGTTTAAGAAGACATAATAACAGATGCAGAGAAAATTAAGCAAATTAAAAAGGGAGGCAATTTTTAATTCCAAGAAAAATTAAAATTTGCACAAGAAAGGAAGATACTACTAATATACTACTTGGCTGAGCAGTGAATAATATTTATGTAGTTACAATATATGAACTCAAAACTGGGGGAGGAAGGCAAGAGTCAGGGAGGGTCAGAGCACAGGGTGAAAGGGCTGCTTCCCCATGTTCCAGAAAGTCCATGGATAACAAATATCTCAGGCAGACGAATCAAGAGAAATCAGAATATGCATGTCATGTAAAGAAAAAGTTAAAAGTTGAAGGTATTTAAATCCTGTGGTACTACCCGACTTAGTCAATTACATGAATGCATTACTGTAGTGTAAAAAAGGATTTGTATGAGGTTTCCGGCACAGAGCTTCTGAAACACTTGGAATTTCCGCCTTGGGAGGAGTGTTTTTGTTATGCTAATGAGGGAGCTCAGGGTGGGCCCCTGCAGAGCTTCAGGATAGGGGCTGGCCACCTGGAAGACAGCCCTGTGATCAGAAGTTTGGGAATTTCAGCCACCCCATCTCTAGGGGAGGGATGCTGGAGATTGAGTTCAATCACGTGACTGATGACTTCATCAGTCTTACCTGTGTAACGAAGCCCTAATAAAAACCTTGGACAACGACGCTCAGTGGAGCTTCTTAGTTGGTGAACACAGGAATGTGCCGCGACGGTCGCGCACCCTGACTCAACAAGGAGAGGGCACAGAAGCTCTGCGTTCCTTCCCAGACCTCACCCTATATGTCTCTGCATTTGGCCAGTCCTCCTGATTTGCACCTTTTATAATAAAACTTTAATTGTAAGTACAGTGCTTTCCTGAGTTCTGTGTGTTGCTCTAGTAAGTTGTGAAACCCGAAGGGGTCACAGGAACATTTACAGCCAGTTGGCCAGAAGTGCAGGTGGTCTGGGACCTCCAAAGTGCAGCTGGCATCGGCAGTAAGGACCAGTCTTGTTGGGAAGCAGGGCCTTAACTCGGGGGGGTCTATGCTAACTCTGGGTGGTTAGTATCAGAACGGAACTGCAGTAACCCGGCTGGAATTGGTATAGAATAGCTACTTCACTAAATTATTTTTTAAATGAAAAAGGAATAAACCTCAGCATCTGAATCACCAAAGGAGTCCGTGGCATGTGTCTGAAGGCCCAGCCCAAGGGGATGGCCAGAGCGGACTGAGCACGGAGCATGCCCCTGGGAGGCAGGCACTGCGGGCCTTACTTCTGCCTAAGGATGCAGAAAGGGAGGCTTCTTGGGATTTTTCTACTAAAATGGTATCCCAGAGTAGGAAGATTTCTGTCCGGGAAGACTGTCGACTTGGGACAATCATTTAATTCCACATTCTTCAAAACAAATGTCTAACAGTTTCCTTATGGTTGGAGTTGGTCAAAGGTAAAATGAGAAAAGTAAAGTTTATCCTTAGTGTCCTTTGTTCTTCAGGTTTTCCTCTCTACCCTGGAGGCACCTCAGCACCCACCTAAGCCAAACCCACTGAGCTGGCCCCCTCCAGGCTACCTCCCTCGGCTCCGAAGTCTCCCTTCTTCTAACATCCTGCTCGCCTCTAAGCTTCATAGATCTGGTTACAGCTATCTGGTAGCAGGAAAGCGATTCGTTAATTCACAAATAAAAACAAGTGACTGCTTTATGGAGGTGTAAACCCTTTCAAAAGAAAGATAATTTTTTAAATGACATTTCAATATGATAATCCAGAGAGAAGGGAGTTCTGACGCTCTTAAACCCATTTCTGCACAAAATGCTTAGGAGTCAGAAACAGTCATCCTTCACAATGCCTATGTCCTCCACAGCTCTGGGGGCAAGACTGGCCTCCCACCAGGCGAAGAGCCGCTCTTTCTCTCAGGATATGACCTGGGGCACCTCCGGCTTGCGCACCATGCTTACACAAAGTTCTGAGGGGAGCCGAGCACCCCTTCCCACCAAATATGGTGTCTCTGTACCATGGTGCCAAACTGGAGTCTGTAGTTTAGAACCCAGGTCCCCAAGGAATAGGGTGGCTAAAGCCTCCCAGGGTCAGCCTCAGCCGTGCGCTTAGCCTGGAACCCATCCATGGGTTAAGCTCTAGCAGGCAGAAGTGGGAAACTAACTTAGCTCTTTAAGTATTTTTTAAGTCATCATTTATCTCCGTCAAAGCAGAGTTTCTAGAATGATCCAGACTCATATTCCACAGAGGGCTGGGATATCTGCACTGAAATCGGAAAACACTCTAAAATGCAACGTGATATTTGTTTATTTGTACTACTAAAAACCACTGGAGAAAACGCCTTATCTGGAAAAACAATTTGAACTGTTACTCACCTCCCCAAATCTGAATTGATATCTAACGCCTACTTTCCTTGCAAAACAATAGCAGGCAGTGGAGAAATGTTATAATGTCACAGAAACCCGAGAAGAAATAAACAGTACTTATTTTCTATGTACACTCACTTTCTTCTTTAACATCAAAGCCTGCTTATATTTTTAAATACTAATGTGGAAAGAGTGACTTTACTATGTTCACTCCACCCAACTTCATTGCTACAATACCTGAATCTTTGCCAAAGTGTTTGGCCTATCGCTAGGAAGTCCTAAACACGGCCCTGTTTTTGAACACTTTCACCACTCCCTTAACGTTTCCACTTCTAAAATATGTTCTGATATCACGTTTGCTTCTACATTTTGAACACCGTTTATATGAAGAGAAGTATTTTAATTAAATCAAGCAACGGAGATTATGCCTATTACTTGCATGTACACGATTCTGTAGTATTTTATTAAAGTTAAAAATTTATAATTGTACTATAGCTCTAACAAACTGTGCTACTACTACTAGTGACCAAAAAAAAATGGACCTCGAAATCCGTTTTCATGATGACTGATATGCCGAATGGCTAACATCAACCCCGGCTGAAGAGCTCTAACGACAGGAGAGTTACCACCTCCAATCCTGAAAAGAACATGCTCTAGGTACGGGGGGCCCCAACTCAAACACAGATTATAGATGATCAATTATATGAAATGGGACAAACAGAGAGAGAGTAAGAGATTACTAGAGGTGGTATCAAATGCGCCATGGCCAGGGAAAGACAGGGAAAGGAGAGCGCCCATATGATAGGAACGGAGACATCGGAGATCCAAGGGTGCCTGGTAACTGGTCACTACCTGGCACCTGCAGCTCCAGATAGCTCTGTTGCTTTCAGAGCACGGGAGGCAAGTAAGTTGTGCCATGACCATTTTTGAGAGGAGGGAGGCAAATAAAGAGTATGGTGATGATTAAGTTATATTCTGAGTACATTTACTTGCAGTGGTGTCTCTCTTGAAAGGTACTTGCATGCCATCAAGCCAGCAGCTGCCCACTGCCACTGAGAGGTCATCCAAATGCCTCGGGCTCCGAGCTGACATGAAGCACACCAGATCTTGACAGAGGACATCAGCTACCTCTGTTGTGACCTCCAACTTGCCAATTGATGAAGTTCTTTCCAGCTTATCTCCTAACTCAGGCAAAAGACGCTGAGGGCAAAGCATCCCCTGATGGGAACAAAAACTACCCCCCAACACAAGCAATAAGGACTGCCCTGAGCCAGCAAGACCCTGCCCATTGATGACTTGACCTCCATTACCCACCTGCAGGTATCCACTGACCTTTGTCCCACATTCTCCTTAAATAAACCTAGAAGTATTTTTAGCACTTTAGAGACAGTCTTTGAGACATTAGTCTACCCTCTTCCCAGTGTTGGCCTCACTGAAATAAATTCCTTTCTTATGTCACCACTCCTTGTCTCCCTGCCTTTGGATTTTGTCAGCAGCAAGTGGCTGAACCTGGCCGGTCTGGGAACCCCAGAGCCAGGTGCTCTTGCACCCTCACATCGTGGCTACAGTCTCCTCACTCTTACAACTTCATTCCCAAATCTGGAGACTGAAGGAGTCAAGGCTGATGTTTCTATCATGACTGACTCAAGAACTGGGCAGGGCATGGGGGAACCCATTAGTAGATCCAGCTGAAGAAGGAAAAGGAAGGAAAATGAGGAGGAGGGAAGTTCACTGTCATAATTAAAGCAACCCTCCTAATTATTAGTGTTAACCACGCATTCATGTGTTGACTCAGCTAAGACTCAAGCCCTGGGAACTTAAAATGCACCAGGCTCTATGTTAGGAACTATGGGAAAATAGCCATGGCTTGGATTCTGGGATTCTTGAAAAGTTTACAATCTAATGAGAAAGATAAGCAGTCAACTATTGTGTTTTGGATTAAATATTAGAAATAAAGACAGAACACTCCAGAGGGGCAGCATGAAGGAATATTCTGGGGGCAGGTAGTGGAACCGTTCTCTATCTTGACTGTGGTGATGGCTATAGAAGTTAATGCATTTGTTAAAACTCTCAGAACCGTGCAATTGTGAATTCTACTGTATGCAAATTCAAGAATAAAGTGTTAAAAGCAGCTAAATATTAGCAGTTTCATACAGTTCAACCTAACCAACGCTGGAGTACAGGTAGACGGTTCTGTAGGAGTACAGGAAGCAGGGGCGGGCAGAGATTCACAAGGGAGTAACATGTGGTCTCCTGAACAGCAAATGTCACATCAGAGCTTTGAAAAAGAAAGATGCTTTCAAAAGACGAAGAGGAGGAGGTTGAGGATGTGAGAGCATCCTAAGTACAAGAGCAGCAGGAACAGGCAAAAAGTTATAGAAACCCACGGTATGTATCTGGAGAACAGTAAATCAGGCAGTAGGAAGTTGGGGAGAGCAGGGAAGCCAAATGAAGCAGAATTAGATAATGGAGGTCCTTGGTCCTTAAAGACTATGCTGAACAGACTAGACGTTATTCTATAGTCAAAGACAAGTCAGTAAAACTTGAAGCAGGTAGTGACATAATTAAATCTATTTTGAGAAGATAAACGGTCAAAATATGAAGAATTTATTTGTTGCAGGAGGTATTACAGGCAGGAAAATGACTCTGAGGAAGGTTTCTTAACCAGGGTCTGTGGATCTCTTGAGAGGATTGCAAAACTGTGCGCACGTGTAAGTGGCTGCATGCGAGTACACGCAGTTCCTCGGGAGGGGGGCCTGTGGATACTCATGGCGTCCATCACCTCGTGGATTAAGGAGGAGAAAGGTAATGTTCAAGTGCACGATGATGAGGCAGAAGCAGCAAGTGCACAGAGAAGAGAATACATTCATGACACTTTATAAGGACTGACATTTCTGGACTTGCCATTAAGTAGGGAGTGAGAGAGGAGGAGGACTTAAAGAGGACAATAAAGGTTCTAGCTTGGTGACTGGGAAGTGTGGAGAGGAGAGAGGGGGGAAAGGGACAGAAGGGGGTATCATTACACTAAGAAGAAAAATAAATGATTTCACTTCAAAGAACTGAATACTTAACCTTTTCACCTGTGTCACTCTGAGCCGGAGGTATCTTTTCCCCCCATTTTTATGGGCCAAAGTATTTCTGGCTAAAGACAGAGATAAGATGAACTACAGAGGACCCTGTTTGCATATAAAAATAAAAAGCAGATGAGAAAACAATCTTCAAAGTCCTTCTCAGAGTGACTTCTCTCTCCACGGAGGCCTGCTTTCCGTATTCTTGTGGCATCGGGAAACCTCAGGGAGATGGCACTCGCCAATGAATCTAGCATATATGAGAGAAGTAAACTAAAGATAGCAATCCAGACAGTGATAATTTTCTCAAATGTTCAAAACATTTCCTATGACTCGAGGTTTTTACAAATTAGGAATTTGACTCACCAGCATGGATTACCCCTTCAACGAATATAGAGCTTCATCTCGCTTCATCTCTCGTTTTTATGCACATACTACGTACCGAGGAACAAATTTACATACTTTTAGTGGTGAAACATTTGTTAGGCGGAGCCTTAAAGTTCTCTTTGGTGTGTTTCCTTCTCCCTCTCCAAAGTTAAAATCATGACTGACACACAGAGGCGCTCAAAATTGGGGCCGGAACAAGGCAATTGCTCACTTCTAGCATTTCCATTTCTAAGTAAAACAAAAATTTCTGTGGTTAAAACAAAATTTTTAAAATATCTTCTTTCGGGGGCGCCTGGGTGGCTCAGTCGTTGGGCGTGTCTGCCTTCGGCTCAGGTCACGATCCCAGGGTCCTGGGATCGAGCCCCTGCATCGGGCTCCCTGCTCGGCGCGAAGCCTGCTTCTCCCTCTCCCGCTCCCCCTGCTTGTGTTCCCTCTCTCGCTGTGTCTCTCTCTGTCAAATAAATAAATAAAATCTTAAAAAAATAAAATAAATAAAATAAAATATCTTCTTTTGTTACCTAAGTAATGCATGATGAGATCTCTAAATTTTAAAATAAATCACTATTATCCTAGCATGTATTGCATTACAGGGGCCAGAAAAGCAGTCCGTGGGACAAATGTGGGGGTGTCGTCAGAAAGGCAGATTCCTGGGTCCCACCCAGATTATTAAATCAGAATCTCTGCAGTGGGGTAGGAGACTGAACTGTAACAGTCACCCACGTGGTTCTTGCTTGCCACAAAGTTTGCAAGCCACTGGTCTAAGAAATAAGTGGTAAGAAGAGAAAGAGATAGGGATGAGAATTAAACTAAACAAATGAGTGAGTCTCAGAAAGGGACAGAAAGACAAGAAAGACTCTTCTGTATGTCTGGTGGGAGGAAACGGGGTTAGAACAGCACCAAACTTTGACTTTGGTGGTATTCAAGGAAATTGGTCCCCCAGTTTTCCTTCCAGACTGCTCTTAAGGAAATGACTCTTCTAGAACTCTGATTCCATTAACTCTGAAGTGGCTCTGAAGTTTAAAAATCTCTCAAAGACTGTAAGAGAAGAAGCGGGAATAACAACCCATCATCCCCCACACTTCTGCCCCTCCCCCCGGGGCTCCCATGGAGATCAGGCCCTGGACTCACTTCTCTCTTCCACGCAGTAGTGAGGAAGGGGATAGCAGAAGCCTACTGCTGTCCCAGTACCATTTCTCAAGGCCAGAGTCTGAGGCTCCTTTTAGAGAAGGCATCTCCTGCCCCGGCATCCATAGGGTCCAGAGCTTCTCTTTAGAGCCCTTGGGGGCTACAGTCTGGTTGCAAAGGGGCTTGAGGCTGAGTTTACAAAGAACTTCATGCAAATCAGGACAAGTTAATTAAAACTGGGGGAGTGGAGGCCTTGTTCACTCTATGAGCAGTTCTCACACTTTAGCCTCCATCAACATCCCCCAGGGCCTGAGCCTCACCCCCAGAGTTTAGGGTCCAGGTGTGGGGCGGGCCTGAGGTTCTGCATTTCCAAGTTCCCAGAGCTGCTGTTGCTGGTTGAGGGCCAGCACTCCGAGAACTGCTGGGCCACATTATCACCTCTGTTCAAGTCTCCTCTCTGCCACCAAACAGCTTGTTTAGCAGGCAGTTTCTTGGCACATGCTAAGGAAAATGTAGATCTAGAGCCAAAAAACCACTTCAGCCCTGAGTGCTAAAGAAGTCAGTAAGGGTCAAGGCAGCAGTGTCCAGACATAAGGTTCAAGCAGAAGAGAAGGGAACAGGAAAGGAGAAGCAGAGTGGGCTGGAGATGGGTAAGAAAAGGAAAGGATGGACGTTATTAGGAGCTGCTTCTTTTTACCCCTACTGTCTTTCAGCTCCCTGAAACTGGATAAAAAGGCTGTGGATCTAGGAGTATTTTTTTCCTGCTAAGAGTGCATAGCTTTGGGGCGCCTGGGTGGCTCAGTCGTTAAGCGTCTGCCTTCGGCTCAGGTCATGATCCCAGGGTCCTGGGATCAAGCCCCGCATCGGGCTCCCTGCTCGGCGGGAAGCCTCCTTCTCCCTCTCCCACTCCCTCTGCTTGTGTTCCTGCTCTTGCTATCTTTCTCTGTCAAATAAATAAATAAAATCTTTAAAAAAAAAAAAAAGAGTGCATAGCTTTCACCACACTATCCAGGATCTGTGCCCTGAGAAAGGTTTGTACTCTTCTGCTCTGGGCCAAGCTTCCCTGACGAGAGGACAAAGGCAGTGGCAGATCTGGCCAGCTGACATGGCCACCAAGCCACACGGGGGACCACCCCTGCTCCTGCCCTGGGCAAATCAGAATGCCCAACCCAGAGGATGGAGGCCTTCCAGGGACCCAAAGCTGCTGGCCCCTAGGGGGCTCCAATTCAACTGTTCTGGCCATCCCTGCTTTTAAGAGTCCCCCCACCTCCTCAGATTCTCACATGGCCTAAGCTGAAAGAGGCGCTCTATAGGGGCGCCTGGGTGGCTCAGTCGGTGAAGCGTCTGCCTTTAGCTCAGGTTATGATCCCGGGGTCCTGGGATCGAGCCCCAAGTCGGGCTCCCTGCTCAGCGGGGATTCTGCTTCTCCCTCTCCCTCTGGTGCTCTCTCTCTCTCTTCAAATAAATAAGTAAATCTGGAAGGAAGGAAGGAAGGCAGGCAGGCAGGCAGGCGGGAAGAGGCGCTCTACAGAGTACTTCTCCAACGCTCCATTTGCTCTGTGTGACTCACCTCCAGGGGACCTAAAATCCAAAAAGCTGCAAACTAGCCTCAGGAAGCCTGGAGAAAGCCACACAGCAGAAGGCCGGTGAGACGGTGTCATCAAACAGGTATCAAGAGCCAGCTGCTAGGATGGTGTCAGAAAATACAAAGGTACAAGGGGCTCTCTGTGGAGTCAAGCTCAGCCACGTGGGAGCAGCCTTATGGAGGAAGCAGCTGACTGCCTGGGAGGCCAGGGACCGCAGCTCCAGGGAGGCGATGGCTGCCATGGGGAGATGAGAGGGACCGGGAAAAGGGCCCTTAGCAAGAGCATCCAAGGCTTCCTAAATGCTCACATCTAAGCAGCAAGGCGCTCTTACCTAACTCCACTCACGCAGCGTCGCCAGATCCACTACTGCTTTTCGTCTTTTCAGTGAACCATTCATAGCCACTGAGGACCTGCCACCTGCCCGGGACGCTCAGGCTTCTCCCCAAGCCTGCAACACACACAGGCAAGCACAAGCACGCTTGCACAAACACAACGGACAGACCATGCACACACCACACACACACACACACACACACACACACACACACACACTTCTGCTCTTACCAACTGAGCTCTATGAACAATACAATCTTAGCCAACTGTACTGTTTCATTTGTACTTTTTAGTGTAACTGATGAATGGGTACCAAAAATATTGTTCAATGAATGCCTTGGAAGCATTGGATGAAGGCAAATTATTTAAAAACCCAAAATGCTGTCAAATTTGGTATGGAAGAAATTAACTCTAAAAAGGAGGAAAGGAGATTACTAAAAGTCATAAAGAATCTTCGACCCAGACTATCCACCTCTTTCTACTTTCAAGAAACCCCAACTGCAATATGGCTGTGTGGTTAATGGAAGAACAAATCCATATCAGAGCAAAGGCTTGGGATCTACAGCAAAACACTGGTAGATGAATGTGCATTTACATGTATTTAACTAATATAAAGTGTTTAAGGGATGTATGGGTCATTTTTTTTATGATTCTCTGATTTACTGTTTTGGAATTTACTGACCAACTACCATAGGAGCTCACCAAAAAGGTAGCGATTCTCCCATTCCTCCCCTATGTGAATTTCACTGGAATGGCCATCACAACCACAATCACCCACCTTCACCCCACACGACCCATGACCAGCTGCATTCTCTTTTAACTGGAAAACCCTTGGCTCTGTGACTGGACTTTATCAACGATGATTCACAAACAGTACAGTCTCATTTACTGTGATTTGCATTTGGCTTCACTTGATGAAAAGATTTTCTAATTAAGACTTAAATGTTAACCACTGCCAAGTCTGGCTAATAGGATCTCATATAACTTAGACTAGAACATTTACGTAGAATAACCATATGAGGTACTCTGTCAAAGTAGTTTCTTAGTGCCTGTTATCATTTGTATTCCAGTTGCAGAATTTTAAACACTGAAGATCTCAAAAAATTTAAAATTAATTTTTGAATGTAAAATATGTGGTTACTTATTTTGTTTTAGCACATTTCAATTTGACAAACTATACAATAACAAAAACATTCAAGTTGTAACTACTCAAATTAAATTTGACACAAAATCTGTCCTTTTATTGAATAATTGCCTTGTTCACATTTTTTTTAAAAATGTATTCAGTTGGAAAAGCCATCCTTTAAAAACTGATGCTTTGCAACTCTTGATCTCAGGGTTTTAAGTTCGAGCTCCATGTGGGGTGTAGAGATTACTTAAATAAATAAAACTAAAAAAAAAAACAAAAACAAAAACCGGATGCTTTAAAATCCATGCTATCAAAAGACTATTAGTGAATACCAGCTCAACAGCTCTTTCTTCATAGTGTGTTAAAATACCAATATATTATTATTCAGTATACATCTATCATATTTGTAAGATCTCGGAAGCACAATGGAATGCCCTGAATCATCTTTACACATGAGTCAATATAACAGAGCAACCTGAGAACTGAATTTCCTGAATGGGCAATGGGATCTCTTACATTTAATGCACTGGAAGCCAACTAACTTTGCCTTCAATTAAAAAAAGAAAAAAATGGTACTACTAAAATTACATTTACTTGGTCTGATAGGCAGCTAAGATGGAAATTATGAGAGCTTCATGAATTTTAAACCTACACAAGTGTTGTTACACAAATTCATCTTCATCTCGTCCTCAAAGTCTTGCTTACCGTCAGCTCCTGAGGTCCTGCTTCCATAATCTTTGTTGTCAATTCAAGAATGGAGTTCTACCTTATGGATCACACTGAATAGGGTGGATGTACCTAAATGTTAACACGTCGCCATCACAAGCCACGTTCAAAAGCAACTCACTAATTTATTTTCGTGTCTCATTCTCTAGTGTCAAATAAGTGATTGTGATGAACCGTTTTAAAACCATCAACAACACAGTGAGGTGTGACATCATGTGACATTTCCTTTCAAGCTCTCTCCTTAATCCACCTTCTAACTGCCACATGCGTACACATGCACAAAAACCACACAGACACACACACACACCAGTCTTTCAGGGCATTATATTTCTGATTTAAATTTTGCCAAGTTAATGTTAATTTCTTTTGACAACTTTGAAAGTATTTTTCAACCCTCTTTAAATAACTGACAAAAAGATAAGACATCTAGGAATGAACTCTACGAAGGTTTCATTACTGTAGTTTTTCTGTTTTAAGAAATGCCTCCTGCTATCAGGACACAGAGCCACCTCAGCGATAAATGAATGGACACTACTCTGAAGGGGCCTGTGGCTCACTGGAGCCTGGGGTTAGAAGATGACTCCGCATTTTGCTCATAGCTCCCAGGTTGATGACAGTACCAATGTGGACAATTAGATCAAGTGAACAGCTGGCTGAAATAAGCACTTTGAATTTTCATCTGCATGTGAGTAGATTAAAAAGATTAAATTGATATATCCATAATTACATGATTAGAACTATTAAAATATACCTATGCAAACTTCTAATTAAAAAGGTGGAGAGTACATGCATGTTATCTCCTCTCCCTCTTAAATCACTGACCAAAAAAAAAAAAAGATATAAAGCCACAAGGAAAAAAAGATCCCGGCGAATGGGAGATGACAACACTTGCATCCCCACACTGCACTCAGATAGTATCCTGAGAGCAGAGGAGTCTCTGCATCTGCAGGTGGGGCTGTGCGAGGTGCAGGATGGGAGGAGTGGCTGCTGTGGGCCAACATGTGGAGTCAGCAGCTACGGGGCCCGATGCTCCTGCTGAGCAAGGAAATGTAGGGGTGGCCCCGTCTCCATCTGGGTCTGGCTCAGCTCCCTGAGCTGACTCAAGAACGAGTCATCATGTGCAACCTGAAGTGAGGCAACTTCTCCTCTTAGCCAGATTTAAAATACTGTGTATTTCTATCGTATCTAACAGTTTAAAGGATACGCTCACATTTAATCCTCAAAACTCCTGCAGGAGAGAAGCACACTGATGTCTGCAATTTACTTGAAATGAGTCAAAAATGTAAAATGGATGGATGGATAGGGGGATGGACAGATACGTGATCAAACGAGTACAGCAAAACGATCAAGGTCAAATCCAGGTACCGGAGAGATGAGTCTTCACTCTCACGTTCTTTCAGCTTTATGGTATTTTTGAAAACTTTCATAATAAAATGTTGGGGGGGGGGCGCCTGGGTGGCTCAGTCGTTAAGCGTCTGCCTTCGGCTCAGGTCATGATCCCAGGGTCCTGGGATCGAGTCCCACATCAGGCTCCCTGCTCCACGGGAAGCCTGCTCCTCCCTCTCCCACTCCCCCTGCTTGTGTTCCTGCTGTGTCTCTCTCTGTCAAATAAGTAAATAAAATCTTTAAAAAAAAAAAAAAATGTTGGGAGGGGGCTCTCCCATCATCCTGGATAATTCAATATCCATGAGAATGATGCAGCCTCAAGCTTCCTGACCCTCAATACCTATTGGGGTCCCCTCACTTCTCAGACCTTATCCTCACTGAGAACAGTGCTGCCTGTGAAAAAGTGTTTCTTCCAGTCAAATTCCTTGTCACCCAGTTTACTGTGATCCCCAGTGCTTCCACCTCAGGAGGAGGTCCCCCTCCCAAGATAGCTTAGTTTACTCTTGTTGGGATGGCACGTGTCTTTCAACAGTTTAAATATTGTTTTATTATGAGATATTTTAAATATACTCAAAAGTAGAAAAAAACTGTATATGAACCTATCCCTCAGACTCAGCGGTGTTGAGACTCACTTCACTAATCCATTATTTTCTTTTTCTTTTCGTTCTTTGCTGAAGTATTTTATTTATTTCTAAAGATTTTATTTTTAAGTAACCTCTACACCGAACGTGAGGCTTGAACCCACAACCCTCAGATCAAGAGTCGCACGCTCTACCAACTGAGCCAGCCAGGGGGCCCCTGCTTAAGTATTTTAAAAGAACACTCAATTCTTCAAATGCCTCACTAATAAATGTGGAATTGTTAAAACATAACCACAATGTCTTTATCACACATAATAAAATTAAAAGTAACTTCTTGGTATATCATGTAAGATTTAGTCCACAATAAAAATGCCCCGATTGTCTGAAAAATGTCTTTTTTACCCAAACAGGCTTTAATCAAGATCCAGAGCCCACATAGGTATTACCCGTGGTTGTGCGTCTTTAATCTAGGAGTCACCCCTCCCTCACCTTTATTAATCTAATGCCATTCATATGTTGTATTTGTTGCAGTTGCCCCACACTCTGGATTTGCCTGTTGTTTCCTCACAGTGTCATCTGCTTAATTTCTTCCTCTCCCATTTATCTCCTGCAAATAGAAGTTAGCTCTAGAGGGGCGCCTGGGTGGCTCAGTCGTTAAGCGTCTGCCTTCGGCTCAGGTCATGATTCCAGGGTCCTGGATTCGAGCCCCGCATCGGGCTCCCTGCTCGGCGGGAAGCCTGCTTCTCCCTCTCCCACTCCCCCTGCTTGTGTTCCCTCTCTCGCTGTTTCTCTGTCAAATAAATAAATAAAATTAAAAAAAAAAAAAAAGTTAGCTCTAGAAGCATGATAAAACTCAGGTTCCACTTTTTGGCAAAAACAGTTCATAGGTAGTGCTGGGTGCTTCCCACTGCATCGCATCGGGAGGCCCACAGCGTCTGCTGGCCCCTCTTTTAGCAATCCATCAGTGGACTGAGGTGCTGACAGCCTGAACTCTGCATCCGAACAGGCCCCTCCACCTTCCATCCAGTGGCTTCACTCACTGATAAACATTGCCTCAATCTACTACTTCATCAAGGGATGTAAAATGACGATTTTCTAATTCTATCACATTCTTTCCCCAGCTATGAGCTGACATTCTTTTATAAAGAACCACCTTCCTTACAAGTTACAGTTACTTGTCTATCTGTATTACAGGTGATATACAAAAGGCAGGATAAGTGTGTAATTCTTTCCTTTTAATCGTTGACTTTCAGACTAGGACCCTAATTCTGGATTCCTCCAATAGGGTCCAATGAGTTTTCTGACTTTCTCTATTAAAGTGTTCTTATAAAGTAATAGGTTTGTACACATTCTTTGTGTTTCAGTTAATTTCATTTTTACATGTAATTCCCTAATCTTCCCAACTTTGGTCAATGACAGCCCCTTCATGGTGTCTCTTGATATGGTCCCAATAGTCTTTGGTAACTTCTTTGCTTTCCAGCACAATAAAATGTTCCAAGCCCATCTTGAATATTTACTGCCCCAAATCTAGAACTGGTCATTCTTCCAAGGAGCCCTGGTTATACATTACAGTCGGAAAGCTAGATAGGTTATAGTTATCACTCCTAGGACTGTTCTGTGGACAGAGCCAGGAAATACGTTTTCCTTTTTTAATAAAAAATCAGTTCATATGGTTATTTCCAACTAAGATTTAACATTAACAGGGTTTTTAACTAAGATCTGCAAACAGATTTTTTTTTTAACAGTTTCTAAATTGTATGCCTCTCATGTTCCTGACTACAAAGAGAAGGCCTCCAGATTTTCCCCATTAAGTAAGATGTTCACTTTGGGGTACATATACACACATGTGAGAATGTCTAGTCATGTTAAGCTACTTTGCACTGAGTCCTATTTTACTGAACATTTTTTAAGGAATGAGTGTTGAACGTTGCTAAATGACTTTTTGGGCTCTCTGAAGATGACTATATAATTAATTTTTCTTCTTAGATCCACTGACCTGATACAAAAAGCCATACAAATGGATTACTAAGTCACATTTGAATTCCTGGAATAAACTCTACTTGATCATCATATATCTTCTTTTTGTACCATCGGATTATATCTGTTAACATTTTACTTAAATTTTTTGCATTGATATTGATAAGTAATACCGTTCCTCAGTTTCCTTTTTTTGTGAAGCCGTTACTGGATTTTAGTATTGTTAATTTACTTCATTAAACACATTTGGAAATGTTCCCTCTTTTTCTGTGCTCTGGACCAGTTTAGGAGGTACTGGGATTACCTGAGGTTTTAAGATTTGGAAGAATTCCCGTATGAGGTCATCTGGGCATGGTGCTTAACCAAACTCTTTTGCAATTTTTCCTCCTTCATGTATTGTTGGGCCCTTTAGATTTTCTGTCTCCACTGGGCTCAGTTTTAGTAAATTATATTTGCATAAAAGGTTGCCTGTTTCATCCAGGCTTTCAAATATATCTGCACGGAGCTGTGCAAAGTAGTCTCCTGTTTTATTTTAAATTTCCTCTGTTTTTATGGTTATTTCCCCCTTGTTGTATCTTATCTGGGAATATGTTATTTTCTTCCCCTGTGTTTTAAAAATTAGGTGGGCTAATCTTCTCTTGATCTTTACCTCAAGAATGAAATGCTTGATTTATTAATTCTTTGTGTTTACTAACAGTTAATTTCAGTTTTTATATTATGAATGCCTTATTTCTTTTAGTTTACTTTGTTGTTTATTTTCCCAGTGTTTTGAGCTTGATACTTAGTTCATTCTTAAAACTTTTTGTTTTGATTTTTATTTATACAGATATTTATGTCATGAATCTTCCTAAGCATTGTTTCAACTATACCGCACAGACTCTCATATGGCATGTTTTGAATTTTAAATTTTTTAAATTTAAATTCAATTAATTAACATATATTATTAGTTTGAGAGGTAGAGGTCAATGGTGATTCATCGGTCTTATATAATACCCAGTGCTCATTACATCACGTGCCCTCCTTAATGTTATGGCATGTTTTTAATATTGTTTTCTCAGAATTCTGTAGTTTTGTTCATATTTTCCTTTTGCTCCAAGAACTGCTTAATAGAGTTTTACATGTACCAGAGTTAGAGTCTCATTTTTAATGAATAAAATAAGCTTTAAGACTGCACTTTGGAGCACAGGGGCATTCTACTCTGAAAATTTCCACATTGTAAGGAAGTTTTGTTTTTAGTTTTTATTTGTATTTGCCTTATTGTTTTCTTTGTATGCTGTTATCTCTCTTTATTTGGTACTGTTAGTTTTACTCTGCTTCTGATATACGCTCCTGATACAAAACAAAGTCAAATCCTGGCTTTATCACTAATCAGCTATAAGACTTTTGGGGAAGCAATTCACCTCTCTGGGCTTCAATACCCTCATCTGTTTAAGTAGGGCGTTGACTTCAAGGTTTGTTTTAGGTCTAAATTCCATCCTATAGCTGCACTGTAAGTGATAATTACTTCTGTTTTCTATTTAGAATAAATTGGCACTCAAGTAAAAATGCTACTCCTCACCTGTTCTTGAATTTAAAGCAGAGAAATCTGGAGTCTTGTGACCACTTTCTGCATTTCCCCCTGATGTCCATATTAGTATCTTCTTTAAATGTTAATGAAAATTATGAGTTCATGTTGACTGCTTATTATAAGTTCACTTCATGGAACTATTTTAATGACAAAAACTTTGAAGGAAGAACATAATTTTTTTTTTAAACGTGGACTTACCAGGCATTTTACATAAATGCTAAATAAATCTTCACTCTAAAGGGAGGTGATGTTATCCACTTGAAAATTAGGGAAGTGAATTTTAAAGGTGATTACTTTGTTTATATGTCAAGCCAATGGAAGAAACTGTGTATGATTTGAACCAGGTCATTATCGTGGCAAAGTCTGCTCCATTCTGCACCACTTATCTACTAAGGGTCGATCACGTATTCTTTTTGGTTCCACCAGGTAGTTGGGGTTTCTGTTGTTGTTCCTTTTCTTTTTGTAGGCCTTTCCAAAAAAAACTGGTAAAATACACATAAAATTTACCATTTTAACCAGTTTTAAGTATACAGTTCAATAAGTATATTTATACTGTGTGTAATCAACCTTTTGTTTTTATTAATTTCTAGTTTTAGTCAGAAAATGTTGATTGATTTCTGTTTTTTGAAATATCTGAAGTTGTTTATAGTTAGGTTAATATGTGACAGCTTTGTATGGTGACAAACGATGGCTAGATTTATCATGGTGGTCACTTCATAATGCATATAAATGCTGAATAGCTATGCTGTATACCTAAAACTAATATAATATTGTATGTCAACTACATTTCAATAAAAAAACTTACAATGTTATCAGTTGTATCTCAATAAAGCTGAAAAAAAAAATTTTTTAATGGTAACAGTTGTTATGCAACATGAATAAGTTCTAGAGATCTGCTGTACAACATGGTTAAGTGGGTAGATATATGAGGTGTTCTTACCACAATAAAAAAATGTCAAGTTTGTCAGTTCTGAAAAAAAATTATTCGAAGTTTTTTTTACCATCAACTAATACAAAGCAGACTGGTATAAATGATCCATGTGCACATGACATCAAGGTATAGTCTCTATTATTGGGGTACACAGATCAATATAGAACTACAGATCCCCTTATTATTTTCTTAAGTCATCTATATCACTACTAATTTTTTGCACTTGATCTGTATAAATCAGAGAGCAGTATGGTAAAAACCTCTATTGGTTAGTGCCTGTCTATTTCACCTTTTATCTCCTATAGTTTCTGCTTTAGGAAGGTTGCTTGTGTTATTTACAGCACAGATCTGAAAAACTATCATTTCTTCATTGTAAATTATACTGATACCTCTACATGATGTTCTTAGTCTTCTCTTTATTTAGCTATTAACTGCTGAACATTTCATATAAATGGAATTTACATTACATTACAATCAGAATACTCCAGATTTATCTAGTGCTAGAATTACCTCTGATTCCAAAGACAGGCTCTCTTCACCATGGCTACTCATGAGAAAGTAATGCATGAAATAAAAAGGAAGATTTTCTAAGGAGAATAAAAAGAATGCAACTTTCCCTTTTTCCCAAAGAAGGGAAAAGAGGGAAATTAAGGGAAAATGAAGAAAGGAATTGGGGAAATCAGATAAAAGAACTATATGCAAGTAGGGAAATTAATGCAAAGGTCAGCAAATGTTTTGACCTCGAATATGACATTTAGTTTGTAAATTAACAGATTAACCCATAGGCTGCCCATAAACGTTACATTTGTAAAGGCCTATGCTTTTTATGTTTCTAAGAAAACCTTCAGTTAGCAGTTGAGAGTCTTCTAAAATTAGTTAAAGTAAAAGAAATAATTGGTGTGAAAATGCAAGGGTTAGCTGTGTGGGAAAATGTCTAATTGAGGGTTGTAAGTTTCTTGTAACTCGAGAAGAATAAATATTTTGAGGAGTAACACTGAAGGTGGCATTTTTAAAAGAAATTAAATGGTTATTAAAAGCCACTGGAAAAGTAGTGGAAAGGAAATGGTAATAGAACAAGCAAAGGATAATAGAATAATAAACAGGTTAACAGTAGAATAATGATAATTAAGAGTAATAAAAAGATATTAAGGAAGATATTTAGAAGATATTAAAATTTTAATTAAACTTAAGGCAGTGGAAGGAAATACTGAAATACTGAAAAACTTGACTATATAGAGATTCTAAGTATCTACTTATAAACTTCTAACCTTATATATTTTAAAAGAAAAACATAAATGGCAAAATAACCACACACAAAAAACCCCAAAACCAACTGTTCAACCTGAAAAGTGCCAAGAAATGCAAACAAGGATTCTGAGGAGCTATTTTTCACTCATCAGATTACTACAAATTAAGGAGGCTGACTATTTAAGTGTGACGAAGACACAGGGAAATGAATGAATGCTTTCCTCTTCCATTGGGTGATGCATACATGCCCTTCGCCTTTCAGGAAGGCGGGTGGCACTCTGTTCAAAATGTAAATGGACCATACCCTTTCCACCACCAAATCTACTCCAAGGAGACAATCTACTTCTAGAAGAAGATAAATGTTCAAAGATCTATCCATCAGAGTGCCCACTGAAGCAGTGTCCACAAAAATGAAAACCATGAAAAACTCAAATACCCATTAACAAGGGGCAGGGTAAATAAACCGTGGCACATCCACAGAATGGGCTATTGCTGCCACCGTTAAAAGCTTGAAGACGCCAAAGAAAGTCACATGACAAAGAAACTTAGTGCCACTGTAAATTCATGATCCTTGCTCCCAAATGGGCCCTATACTTCTCTAGCCACAGACTTAGAGGCCCTTCTGCTGATGCAACCAAAGCTCTTATTGGCAGTAAAAAGAATGAAGGAAGGACTGACACATGCTGCAGCATGGATGAGCCTTGCAAACACCATGCAAAGTGAAAGAAAGCAGTTGCAAAGGACCACATGGTATTATCATTCCATTTATATGAAATGTTCAGAATAGGCAAATCTATAGAAACAGAAAGCAGATTACAGGTTGCATAGGGCTGGGGGCAGGGGTTGGAATGGGAGATCAAGGGGAGGGTGGGAGGCTGATGGTAAAGGGAGTGGGGTCTTGGGGGGTAATGAAAATATTCTAAAATTAGTTGTGATGATGGATGCACAATCTGTAAATATATTACGAGCCACTGAATTCTACATTTTAAATGGGTGAATTGTATAGGGCATATAAATTATACCCCAATAAAGACATTAAAAAGCAAAAAGCTCTCCCAATAGCTGCATGTCCCTTTGCCACCTCAGCAGTCTCATCCTTTTTTTTTTTTTTTTAAAGATTTTATTTATTTATTTGACAGAGAGAGACACAGTGAGAGAGGGAACACAAGCAGGGGGAGTGGGAGAGGGAGAAGTAAGCTTCCCACTGAGCAGGGAGCCCGATGCAGGGCTCGATCCCAGGACCCTGGGATCATGACCTGAGCCACCCAGGCGCCCCTCAGCATCTCATCCTTAAGCCTAAGTACACCTTATTTGTTTTTTCTATTATGTGAGTTTCACCATCTGTATGCAACAAACCATCTCTACGCTCATCTGTCACTCCACCGTTCTAGAAAGCCATCTGACAATACATACCAAATCAACAGCTAAAATAACAACTCCTGTCCATTGATTCAGATATTCTCTTTTTGAAATCTATTATAAGGAAATATAAATTTAGAAGTTTATATTCAAAGCGATTATTTTCTAATTTGGGGAAAAATGCAAGCAATCTAAACATTTAACAACTGAAAAATCAACCGACTATAAAGTGCCCGATAAGGAATAGCGAAAAGCCATTAAAATGTCTTCAAAGGATATAGAATATAAAGAAAAAGTGTTCATGATCTAAACGTGAAAAAAAGCAGAACACAAAGTATGTATCTAGTGTGATCCCTGTTCTGTACGTTATACATGGTGACAACACGGATATGAGGGACATCCACTGCTTTCTCTAAATACCATCCCCCTGAGAACCTTGAGAACCACCATGTTAGAGTAACGTGACCACACTGCCTAGCCACAGGGACAGAGACCGATCTGGGCATGCGGTGGGCAATCCCAGTCCCTTCCCTAGAAATGTGCAACTGAAACCATGAGATTCAAACTGGCTGCTCTTCTGAGCTGAAGAGATCTAAGCCCAGGCCCAGTTTGCAAGTCTGCTGTGGAAGCCGTCATCTGAAGCAGGCTGCTAGGATCTAGGCCCACCAGGGCGGCTCTGACTTGCAGCTGCACCTAAATCCCATCATTCTTAACTGGCTGGAATGCAGAAGCAGGCGTTCTCCCCGCACACGCCGGCTGTGCCGAGCAGAGCCAATCGCGGGGGAGCACTGCAGGCAGTATCCGCCTGTCCCAGCAGCCTCCCGCAGCACCTTCTTGTTTAACCTGCTCCAAGCACAGTAAATAATCTAAGAGCTGATCCTGCCACACACATGGGCCAGTCTAGAATTTCTAATCGCTGTCTAAAGCATGGTCGGTAGATCTAGCCACGGATCCTAGTCACATTACTCTGCCTCTCCTGCAGACTGAGAGAATCAAGCACGCCCTTAACCAGGGGCCGGCCCCTCAGTATTTCGGGGCTTCACTCCAATATCCTCGCAGCTGCCCTCTGTCCTAGCACACAGACGACCCCACTGCAGAAACAGCAAGCAACACCACAAAACGTGAAGGGGACTCTAGCAAGCTGAATCTTCTCAGGATCCTCCGAGCTGAGCACCTTTCTCCAATAGCACCCAAATCTTGTGAGGATAGAGGGGCACCTAACAACTCTGACAAATCTGCCCTAGGCACAGTGAGGAAAGAGGGCAGATGTTCAGGTCCATTCGACTAGGCTCTCCTCCTCTCTTGTCCCATTACTAGAGCAAGTTACTTAACACCTCCATGCCCACATTTTCTCACCTGTAATGTGGAGGCATCACAACACCCACCTCACTCAAGGCATTCATCAAGTATCACTTCTAGTCCCTCTTCTGTGCTACTTCCTTTCCTATTAAAAAAAATTTAGGGGCACCTGGGTGGCTTAGTCAGTCAAGCATCTGCTTCAGCTCAGGTCATGATCCCAGCCACATGGGGCTCCCTGCTCAGTGGGGAACCTGCTTCTCCTTCCCCCCCTGCTCCTCCCCCCTGCTAATGCTCTCTCTTGCTCTCTCTCTCTCAAATAAATAAAATCTTTAAAAAAAATTTTCAAAACAAAAAAAATGTCAATTTGCTGTTGTGAACATAATAATTACAACCTGTAAACCATGGCATTCACCAAAATCCATGAAATCATTCCTATATACACAAACATACGTACACCTTTCTTCTTGTTTTTACCATGAGCAGGTCAGCAATTTCTGACACATTCTCCTTTAACTCTTCTGACAAGCTGATCTTCCTTTTTTACAGCTTTATTGAGGTTTATTTCACATACCATTAAATTCACTTATTTAAAAGATAAAGTTCAGTGGTTTCTATTATTGACAGGCAGATCTGGACCAGCATGGAGAGGAAGATAAAAAATAAATTGGCATCCTCTGTTCTCAGCCACATTTTCTTCTTTCTTTGAGAGGAAGATAAAAAATAAATTGGCATCCTCTATTCTCAGCCACATTTTCTTCTTTCTTTCCTTCTTTTTCTTTCTTTCCTCTTTCAAGATTTTATTTATTTATTTGTCTGAGAGCGAGCGAGCACAAGCAGGGAGAGCAGCAGGCAGAGGGAGAATCAGGCTCCCCGCTAAGCAAGGAGCCCGATACGATGGGGGACTTGATCCCAGGACTCTGGGATAGTGACCTGAACTGAAGGCAGACGCTTAACCAACTGAGCCACCCAGGTGTCCCCTTAGCCACATTTTCATCTTCCCCTCTTCTATTGTGTTTTCCTGGGCATCCTATTTAACCCACGGCCACCTGCGGTCCCTCAGCAGCACTTCATGGTGGCCGGTTAAGTCTGGGAGGGAGCCACAAGCTAGGGCAGCAGGTTTAGTTCACTATGACCCCAACTCTCCCCCCAGGGGAACAAGCTCTAGGTTCAGATTATGAGATCTTATTGAAAACCAAAGAAATAAAGATAAAAAGGAGGAGGAAAAAAAAACATTTTTGTGTACTTTTAAAGTATAGATAGCAAGTTGACTGTTTATAAGCAAAAGCTGAGAACTTTTTTTGAAAAGAGCTTTCTTACATAATCTCTTCCCTGATTCCCACAAATAATCAAAAGCCCAGAAATAACCATATGGATCCATCAAATAGTAAATAATTATTTGGGACAAGAAAAAAATTCATAGGTGTGATGGACAATAAAACACCCAAAGAAATAAAAATCCTGGAAAAAGCAGGGTAAACACAATGCATAGAAAAACAATATAGAAATATATCCAAATAATATCATAAATCAGAATGTAAATAAATGAAATGTCTCAATTTCATCGGATAAAAATTTAGATTGTGTAAAAAGGAAAACCCCACAGAATCCACAGAGACACACATACAGAGAGATTAAGTATAAAAACAAGAAAAATGTATCTATGGGAAGAATTTAGATTCTGGGAATGATGGACTAGGTAATTCAGACTAAGTCTCCCTCTGAACATAACTGGAAAAATATAAAGGACATTTTCTTGATGGTATCACAGAACCAACAAAGAACTGCCAAGCCAAATCCTGGGAAGATGGAGGTCCAAGAAGTGAGCCAAGCATCCAAAGGCCACCTTCCCTTTGGGGTGTCCTCTGATTCTGGAGAGTGTGACTGAACAGCACTGTGACTCCATCCAGGAATTAAGGGAAAGAAACTTGAGTTCTGAAATTTAAGAAACTTGAATTCTTGAGTTCAGAAACTTGAGTTTTCGAGTTCCAGAAACTTTGAGTCCAAGGCCCACCAAATTCAGGGAGACTGGTGAATCCTCCTTAATTTGGATTGGAATTCTGAAGGAGTGCTCCCCACAAATAAAGATGAACCAGAATTAGCAGGTCTCTGTAGGCACTAAACCTTAATTCTGAATCATCTCAGTCCTGGAAACTGGACTGAAGTGATCCCAGATCACTACGGTTGACAAGCACCCAGCAGAAACAAATACAAAACTACTTTGGAGGAAGACAACATTCTCCTCCACCTCACTTTACTTTTATTTTTTTTTTATTTCTCTGGTACTCAAAAATAACCAGACCTACAAAAAACAAGACTCTATAAAAAAAAAAAAGAAACCATAAGCAACAGAATACCTATGATCACTCTAGATTTTAGAGAGTGAGACATAAAGTGTAAAATAATTTTGCTTACTATGTCAACAAGATAAAAGAAAAGACTGTTTTGGCAGAGCATTGGAAACTATAAAGAAGAACCAATAACTATACGAAAAGAGGCTCAACCTCATTAGTAATCAAAGAAATGCATACTAAAACCACAATGCTTACTACTATGTGCCAACTTGATGGCTAAAATTTTTTAAAACTGACATCAAGTGTTGCTAAAAATAGACTAACAGGAACTCTCAGGTACCACTGGTAAGACTATAAATTGTGTAAACCACTTTAGGAAACTGTTTAGTACTATCTAATAAAACTGCACATATGCATAGCCTAAGACGCAGCAATTCTATAGTGAGGTTATACATCCAACAGAAACTCATGCACATGTACACCAGAGGACACATACAAGAAAACTTCTAAAAGTAAAAATCACTAGAAGGAAAAATGGATAATACTATTATTACAGCAGCAGATTCCTTTTTTTTTTTTTTATTTTTTAAGATTTATTTGGAGAGAGAGAAATAAGAGTGCGAGCAGGAGAGGGAGAGAGATAATCTCAAGCAGACTCCTCGCTGAGGATGGAGCCTGACGCAGGGCTCAATCCCAGAACCCTGAGATCATGACCTGAAACCAAGGGTTGGCCACTCAATCGACTGAGGCACCCGAATAGCAGATTTTAACATACTCATTTCACTAAATTAATTGATCAAATACACAAAAGCTGAATAACAACAAGCCTAAAAGAAATACAAGATCTTATTAGAGAACCCATTATTTTCAACCCTACAGATAACATTAAAAAAAAAAAAAACCTGACTCCATTAGGCAATAATGCAAATTTCAACCATTATCAAAGAATCATTGTCATATAGACTACCTTATCTTACCATAGTAAAATCAGAAATCAAGCAGGAAGAGGTAACCAATCTGTGCCTGTCTTTTTGGAAATTTATGAACAGAGTTCTAAATAACTGTTAGGTCAGAGGGAAAAACCATAAAGAATATTAGAAAATACTGAAAGCTTTAGTGACAATGAAAGCACTAAATATTGAAATACATGAGATTCAGCTAAGTCACTACTTAGAGAAAAATGTCAGGTCTTAAGAGTATATTTGAAAAGAAGAAAAAGACTGGCGGCGCTTGCCTGGCTCAGTTGGAAGAGCATGAGACTCTTGATCTTGGGGTTGTGAGTTCGAGCCCCATGTTGGGTATAAAGATTACTTTAAAAAATGGGGGTGCCTGGGTGGCACAGCAGGTTGAGCCTCTGACTCTTGCTTTTGGCTCAGGTCATGATCCCAGGATTGTGGGATTGAGCCCCACGTCAGGCTCCGTGCTCAGTGTGGAGTCTGCTTGAGATTTTCTCTCCCTCTCCCCCTCCCGCTCATGCTCGCCCTCTCTCTCTCTCTCTCTCAAATAAAAAATCTTAAGAAAAAAACTTTAAAAAAAAAAAAGAAGAGAGACTGAAAACCAATGATCTAAATCTGCAACTCAAAAAATTAGAGGAAGAACAAGTAGAGGTAAGGATATGAGCAGAACAATGAAACTAACACAATAAAAGAAGCAATAATCTGTTAGTATAATTTTGTAATTCACCACATTGACATGCACATGCCAATTAAGAGTAAAGGAGAAAAAACTGCATTATCTCAACAGGTGTAGAAAAGGCACTTTAAAAAATTTAACACTCATGCATGATATAAATTCTCAGCAAACTAAGACCAGAAGAGGATTTTTCTAACCTGATAAAGGTGATTTACAATAATATACAACAAACATCATACTGAAAGAGGAAACATCAGAAGATATGGATGCTCACTATCACCACCTCCATTCCAGACTACTAGAATGCCCAACACAGAAGTAAGACAAATAGGACGGGCGTAAGGATTGGAAAACAAGACAAATTGGTTTTTGTATAAGCAGAGACTAGGAAAGTATACAGAATAATCAAGGAAATCTTAAGTTACTAGAATTAAAATGACAGGTTGCTGGTTATCACATGAAAACACATGAAAAAGTCAATTACATATCTATATATCAGCATAGTTAGAAAATGAGAATAAAATATAAGCCATTTACAATGGTCCAAAACTATACTGTATAACCAATCTAATAAATTATACCAAATAAAACTTTATTGAAAGTAACTTTAGCATAGAGAGATGTGCTCTATCCAACTATAAGAGTCCAGATTATAAAGATATCAATTCTCCCCCATTCTAATTTTATACTTCAATGTAATTCCAGTCAAACTCCTGATAGGGTGTTTTGTCTGGAATCTGACAGATTTATTACAAAATATATAAGGGAGATCAAAGGGACGAGCATAGGCGAAGGCAAATTAAATAACCAGGGTAGGGATGGAAGATACTTGCCCTACCAGTTTTTAAAATTTGTTATTAAGTTCTAGAATTAAGACAGTTTGGTTACAACACAGGAATAGGTAAACAGAGCAATGGAAAAGAAAAGAGAAACACATCCACACCTGTAAGAAAACTTTACTTTTGACAAAGTATTATAGATTAATATGGAAAGATTGAAACATTCAATATATCGTACTGAGACAACTGATTATCCACCTTGAAAATAATAAAGCAACCTCTACCTCCCACCACACCCAAAAAATAAATTTCAAGATTAAAGAACCAAATGTGAAAAGGAAACCTTAAAACATTTCTAAAAATCTAAGAGAGAACATCTTTATGACTTAGAGAAAGGATTTTTTTTTTTTTTGATTTTATTTATTTATTTGAGAGAGAGAGAATGAGAGAGAGCACATGAGAGGGGGGAGGGTCAGAGGGAGAAGCAGACTCCCTGCCGAGCAGGGAGCCCGATGCGGGACTCGATCCAGGGACTCCAGGATCATGACCTGAGCCGAAGGCAGTCGTTTAACCAACTGAGCCACCCAGGCGCCCGAGAAAGGATTTTTTAAACAAGACATTAAAAGAGTAAAAAGCATAAGGAAAAGACCACTAAACATGACTACGTTCAAATTAAGAACATGAAACAGAAAGAGAAACATAAATCACAGACAAGGATAAGATATTTGCAATGCATCTTACCATCAAAGGACTAATAACTACAATATACAAAGAACTCCTACAAATCTATACTCAATCCTCTTTCCAAATAAATTAGGTATGTGTGAAAAGTATGAAAAGTCTCCAATTTTGTTTCCATTTTGAAAAATAAATATTTAGTTTCTCTGAGAATATCCTTTTTCTCTTTTTTGTTATTTGCAACACAGAATTCTAATGCTATTTGAATAGTATTAGAACCATTGAAAAATATTTTAAAACTAATGTATTTTAACAGTTTAATGATAATAAAATAACTAGAAATTTTGTAAAAGTATTAAAATATACATTTGAAATATTAATTAAAATGTTAAAATTAAAAAGAAACAAATATAGAGAAACAGGAAAATCATGAATAATCCTTCATGCATGCAAACATCCTTGTTAGTATTTTGGAATTTTTTCTATACTTTGTTTTCATTATTATATACAGAGATGTACATGTACACTATGACATGATATATACACACACATATATATGTACATATGCATGACAAGTTAGATCTAAAGGGAGGGCGGGTCATTCCAGTGATCCATCAATTTGGACATGCAAACTAACATTTAAAAAGGTTAGGTCTGGGAATGCGGACTGAGGAGATCATTTTTTTTTTTTTTTTTTTTTAAAGATTTTATTTATTTATTTGAGAGAGAGAGAATGAGAGACAGAGAACACGAGAGGGAGGAGGGTCAGAGGGAGAAGCAGACTCCCCGCCGAGCAGGGAGCCCAATGCGGGACTCGATCCTGGGACTCCAGGATCATGACCTGAGCCGAAGGCAGTCGCTCAACCAACTGAGCCACCCAGGCGCCCTGAGGAGATCATTCTTGGAGCAACAAATGAATCACTTTTGGAGGCAGAGACTGGGAGGAAAATAAGAGTGAAAACTAAATGTTGGAATAAAGACTATATTGAGATGTTGGGTTAAAGAACTCTCTAAAAAAGAAAAGGCACAGAGAGGTAGGAGGAGATTGGGGATATTGCAGAAGGTTTTCAAGGAGAGAATACTGCTCAACTGCTGAAGCCTGCAAAGGAGAGCACTTAAGGAGAATAAGTGCTAAGAAAAGACAATCAACAGGGCTGTGGTGAAAATATCAGACTACTGGAATGCAAAGAAAGTGGGAGATAAAGGCATGTGTGTGTGGACCATATAGCCAACAAATGTAGCAGGAAAAGAGAAGGTGACAAATCAGGGGAAATGTTTTTCAAGATGGCAGAAATTGGTTTAGCTCTAGGGAATGAAGCCCCATACACTGCAAGGCTGAAAATGCTGGAAGAGAGAAGAAAATGAGGACATAAAAACCTGAAGGCAGTGGGAGACAATGAAGTTGGGAAAGGGGAAACATGATTCATGGTCTTACACAGGAGAAAAGAATTCGGTGTTTCAAGATGATGACGACAGCAGGAACCTCCAGGAGGTAAACCTGGTGGTTTAGTACCGAGATCTGGCATGGGACAAAATTCTATTTAAATCAAGAAACATCTCCATTAAGCTGTATTTGAGAGCTTACTAGAAATAAAAAAAACCAAATCCCTCATTACGTCTTTCCTTCAAGTCATTCATGGCATGAGAACCAAGACAAGCATTTGAATGAAATGTCATAAAAACTGACACTAAGGGGAATTTTTAAAACAACTTAACCGCTGACCCAAATGACTGATAACTTCTTGTTTCCTCAAAAGGAGGAAAATCTTGATTATTTTAACATTATTCTTTGATATATAAGTGTCTATCCACACTACCAGTGAAAGCTGCATGTAATGAATGTTTCTAGTTGCTAGTGTTGCTAGTTTAATACACAGAATTAAAAGCAAAACAATTCAAGGTGAAATAACCCAGGTCATGTTTTCCTAAAAATCTGTGACTAAACAAGGAATGTGATGATTCTTGGTACTGGTATTAAGTTATACTGAGGTTGCTCCTCTGTCTCAGAGAAGTAGGGCTGGGCTATCACTGTGATTTTCTCAACTGCTTCAACATCCAAGCTCCACACTCTCCTCACCTATCAAAAGTCAGCCCCACCTTGAGTGACGCCAAGATAAAACCCGCATTAGACTTCTTTGTGCCACAAACCCAACAAACTGGAGAAACAAGAACGCTTACTGACCTCTTTAGTTATTCCTTAAAAGGAGATCTAAAATTTAGGAGTAATAAAATTTTTTTTAAAAGGTTACGTTCTAAGTTATGTATAACTAAAGCCTATGACGGAAATACTTGGAACCTCTGAAGTGGTTTTCAACTTCAAGTACATTTACTGGAGGCAAAGCTAATTAGCTTTGTTATAAGCAGTGTGTGAAGAGTTAATGGTGATTTGAGGAAGCAAAGCTGGCTAAGATTTTCATTTGACTGTGGATTTACAAAATGTTCAACAATTCCACTTTCTGAAATACCTTTTATCTTCCTGTAGGTTAAAATAAATTAGTAAGTTAAGTGTGGAAGTCTTTGAGGTAATATCAAAGCAATGCCATTAGAGGGAACCTGGGAATTATTACTCTCAGAAGTGTCTGGAAAATGATTGTCAGAAATGAAGGCACAGAGAAATTACTATACCCACATTCTTCCACATTCCATGGATATTTCTTCTATTTGCTTACACAAACCATTTGCTCTTTGGCACACCCCCAGCAACACTTGCAGATCTCCTAGGTGTTCTTAATATTAAGCATTTAACTCTCCAATTAGTTCAAACTGCCTCCACAAAGCATTTCTTTTCTCATCCTTCAAAGGTTCCTTATTCTCAAGTTTCTCCTCAGATTTCATTTAATTTTAAATTCTTTATCTTTACCTTCTAAACTCTGTACTCCCTTCTTCTGTTCCAATTATCAGTAACAACTTGACTCTCTTAAGTCCCTATCTCTTTCAGCAATGATTGTCAGGTATTTTCTTAAAATTCTTGTGTCTCCCGTGAGGTGCTTTGGCTTCACGAGGGCCTCCCAGAACAACACACCAGTGACCAGGAAAGGACAGTGGGGGATCATGAACACTCGAATGCCTGCTTCTTCACCCATGGCCGTGGTCATTCCAAATGACTTCAAAATTCCTGGCTTTACCAGTCCTGGAATGACCCTGACACCCTCTCTGTTCTATCAGTCCACGCCCAAAGCCAGCACTGTTCCCCTGACAATTCAAACGTGCACATCCAGCATTCAGGCCAAAGCTCTTGTTTTCTGCATCAAGGCCCCAGCCTCCCCAGTCCCTTCTGATCTCACTTCCTTGCATCATCAGTCCGGTCTGCATGCGCCATCACTTCAATCACCCTCTCACCTTTCATCTCGAGCCTCTCCTGCCTTGTCCCACCCCCTTCATTTCCAGCCAGGCCAGCTCTCACTGCTGTCCCAAGACTGAGTCATGGTCTCTGACCTCTGCTGGCCCCTCAACCGTGCCTGGCAGTCTCTACTTATGTTCCCAGTCATTTCCTCTCCTTTGCCCTCAGTAGCAATTCTATGTGGTCACCTCTCCATAGAATCTTCACTTCTTCCTCAAGTGGCAATCTCAGTGCCCACTTAGAAAATGAAACTGCCTCCCAACCTCAAACTTCTCTCTCTAGGCAACTACACAGGTCCTCCTCTGGGGGGTGCGGGGAGCTCCCCATTAGGGTGCTTTGAATTCCATCCCACCCTCCCCACCCTCAGCAGCAGAGCCCTCCCCATCCACCTCCTCCTCCCTCTGGCATCTTCAAAGGCTCCCCTAGGCATATAAAGATGCTCAATATGTTCCCATTTTTTAAGGATGGCATATATTAAAAATTACAAATGTCTGTAGAGTACAGTCACCTCTCCACTACGTACTGAATATAGTGGTCTGCTCAGTTTTCATTATATTACTTCATGTTGTCAGTACCTGCCTTCCCTGGTCCTACTTATTGTAGACACTGATGCTCATTCCTGTTGCTTCAACTCCAGCAAGTTCCTAAGCCACCCAGACCAAGCCTCCAGCCTGCCTATGTCTGGGTCTAGAGGGCCACCCGCTGGCTCTCCAAGTTGAGGCTTTCTTTCTCACATCTGCAACTCTGATCCCCCAGCTCCTGGCTTAGTTGCAGTTTGTACCCTGGATATCTGTACTCCAGGGACGTCAGTGAACACGCAAGGAACACCGGCTGCTTTGGTGGAGTCCAGCTGGGTAGCAGGTGAGTCACTTCAAGCCCCACTCCCTTGTTTATAGTTTCCTCTCATTTTCTACTAATCTCCAACCAACGTCTCATCAAATCTATGAACAAACATGCATGCTGTCACAGGTGGTTCATTTCATTTACTACTTATTTTAAGTAGTTTTAAGTGTTAAAACCAAATTCTGAAATTTATACAACTCTTTCAATGGTTAGCAAACAATGTTACAGACTCTATAATATTCCATAATTATAGATTATATATAACATGAATGCTACAGGATTTATGCTCAGAGAAGATCGCCATTTTAAGAGTAAACTATTTCTGAAACTGTTCAGTCAAAAACCAAGAAAAAAGGTTAATATCAGGTAGTAATATGCTGGAAAATCAAATCTTCAACAAAGATTTGGGGATCCTGAGGCTTCCAAATGTGTTGGTTTCTACCAGATAAGTTTTTGACTTTCTCATTTTATACTATCCAAAGGAACTGATTCTATGTTTAAAAAATGATCCAAAATGAATCTGAGAAAACATACAAAAAGTAGCAGTACATTTATATATTGTATATTCTGAAATGAAAACTAAGAAACAATGGCATGCTAAAACCAACTGGTACTAAAGTATTTTCTCATGAATATACAACACAGCAGTACTTAATAACTTTGAAAAGCAGGGGCGCCTGGGTGGCTCAGTTGCCGAGCGTCTGCCTTTGGCTCAGGTCATGATCCCAGGGTCCTGGGATTGAGCCCCACATCAGGCTCCCTGCTCAGCGGGAAGCCTGCTCCTTCCTCTCCAGCTCCCACTCCCCCTGCTTGTGTTCCCTCTCTCGCTCTCTGTCAAATAAATAAATAAAATCTAAAAAAAAAAGAAAAGAAAGAAAGAAAATGACATGCAAGACATACTTAACACAATCATCATCTAGAGAATAAGTCAAGAAGGGCAAAGCCTGACTCTGGAATCCTTTCCTAAATGACACTCTTGATAACTCAGTAGCTCCAATTAGGCTGTTCTTTTGCCCTGGTCCAAAATACACCTAGGTATGAGAAAGTACAATGGAAAACATTTCTCTTTACCAGAAAAAAAAATTTAACTATCAGATGGTAAATCTAATGTTATACTAAAACGAAGTTTAGATGAATTAAAATATGGCCCTGCTTGAAAGGATGTTTTTCCAATCTTATTGTACCTCGCTAACATTTTCAAGGGAGAAAAAAATAAACATTTATAAGCCACTTAAAATTAAATAGTCCATTTTAAACATTCTGCTGTGAGCATGGAACATACAGTGGAAGCCAAAGGTGAAACGGGTTTTTTTAAAATGTAAGTAGTAGCAACAGTAATATATTGAATCATATAATTTCCAAAATGTGGAAAATGAATTTTCATGCCGAAATAGTAGGAAAATGTCACTGATTATGAGTTATCTACATAAAATGCAGTAACCCAAAGTATATAGTTGGATCAGAAGGAAAAAAATAAAATATGTTAAAGGCTGGTTTACGGTTTTCATTCTCTAATTATAATAAATCTTTCAAAATTTAGTTCATAACAGAGAATGGAGAAACAAAGTTAATGAATGCTTACAAAGGTGGCTCAGGTTATAACAAACACAGAAATGAATACCAAAACATAATTTTAAAAAAGATCACGAGCTAAAACCCTGTTCAGGGTACAGAAATATAGCTAGCTTTAAAGAATTTCAACTAGGTTACTTAAAAAACCAAAAACCAAAAACCAAAACCACCAACCTAAAAGCTTGACTTCTTTCTGGTAACACAGAAGTCCTTACAGAAGGGTAGAAGCACTTTTGTTTTTCATCCCAAAGAATAAAGCAGAGCCTCGACTGTCGGATATCCTCCAATCATCAAAGCTCTTGACTTAAAAATCACCTTCCAACAAGCAGAGTGGCTCAAAAGTCCACTCTGCCTAAGGCGGCACCTCTCCAAATATCCACCGCTTCCAGCAATTCAAACATCCAAAATAACTTCAAATTGTAACAGGTTTTCCTCTTTCATTTCCGCATGGAAGTCCGTGTACCACAAATTTAAGCAGAGTTACCGTGGGTGACCAGGAGGGAGCACGAAGTGAAGTTTTTAGCCAAGAAGGACCCCAGCTGGATGACCTCGTTCCGGCTGCCACAGCGCACTTGCTAGAAAGTCCTGCCCCCATGTGGCCGGCTGCACTGCTGTGTAGTAAGGCCCCCTGCCGTGGGGCAGGAGTGGGGAGATTCCAGTCTAAAATAATCCTGTGAAGTGCCCACCTCCGGCTGTTCAAAGATTCAGAATGAAGTCTAGTAAGCAGAAACTATACCCTTTTCCAGACTCAGTGCCTTGGACAATGTGAACATACAATTAACTCTAACAACACGTGCTGTATCTGCCTGAGCCTTACTGAGGTTCTCACATGTGGCTTCTCCCAACAGGGACATTCACGTTCTGAGACAATGCTGAGGCCCAATTTAAATGACATCTTTCCTGGTCACAATTGTATTTTGCTGGTAATGCTTCACTACATAGGATCTTTTAGTTAGTATTAAAGTTGTATATAAAGGTCACATATGACTTTCTTTGGTCCTGGGGCAAATGGGGCATCTCAGCACTTTGGGCTCTTGGTATTCCTTCTGTGTCTGGGACCCTTCCTTCCCAGCCCCGGCTGCCTGGGATCCATCCTGGAATGCTCCCGTCCTCTCTGGTTCCTGCCCCATGCACTTTCCAAGGCAGGGCTGTCAAGCTCTGCCCACCGAGGGCTGCTTCCCAAGCCTGTACTGTCTCTCAATCTCAGGGGCAGGCTCTCAGTGCCTCTGAAGGGGAAAGCTAGCTCCAATAATCTGGAAACAGCACTGCTGTTCAAGCTCATCATACTGACTCTCAGAGCGGGACTTCCGAACACGACACGGAAGGTGAGGGACATCCAGAACAAACAGGCCACAAGGAGATCTGGAGAAGACTGGGTCTTGTGACAGCACCCAAAGCAGGCTCTAAGGAAGGAACCTTCCTGCAAGCTATGAAGTCATCACTGAAGAGAAATCAATATTTCATGCCCCCATTTGCCGCAGGAATGAAAACAGTAAAGCACCGAGGAAATGGAAGAATTCCTTTCCTCCTGGTTTATTTTCTCAGGCCCCCTGAGAGGGTGTGAAGAGCAGGTGCACTCACTGTGTGTGGCCCTCACTCCACCTCTCCACCAGGGGTAGTCAGTCCGCACTGAACATTAGCTACTATGACATGCACGGCTTCCCCAAAATAGAACACGTTACAGAGATGGCAAACAACACGTTCTGAGACTTCCACTTCCATTCTAACGCTCGGAAGTCACGTAATGACCAGATGAGGTAACATGCTTTCATCCAGGAACACAATGATGTCTGTTTCTAGGAGAAACGTGACCAGTTTTCTCCATGCTGGAAATTATGGGTGTGCGCCGATAAACACACAAACACTGCATTATCTGTTATGTTCCTCAGAGGTTATTTATCCTGCTCCATAACAAATGTGGAAATCATATGATTCTGTCCGTTGAGAGAAAAATAATGAAATACTATATGATCATCTCTGAGAACCTGAAGCAGATCCATTTTAGATAAAGAAGAATCGTTTCCATACATTTACTCAGTCAGCACACGTGAAAATACTCTTTTTATTTCTATATTTCCAACCTTCTCCGGCCTGCTGGCCCGCCCCGCTGACCTTGGCTAACGTCACTAACCACCTCCAAAAGTCCCCTCTCCACCTTGTGCCTGCTCCCACCATAAGCACAGAACCTGGATGGTGAGTTCCACCACTGTGTGCCCTGTTCACAGATTTGAGGGGCTGGGGGCCGAAACGGTCAGAAATGTGAGGTAACTGTCAGAGTCCATGACATCAGCTCTGTAGATTTCGGAGTGCTGATGGCTCTCTTTGTTCTGTGTCCGTATGAAAAAATTACGTTATTCCTCCTCTCAAGATAAAAAACAAAGGAAAAGATAAGCTCCAGTTCTCGCTCCTCAAATGACCTCTGACCACGGGCAAGTCCAAGTTGCTTTGCCCTCCTCCGGCTAGTTGAGGCTACATGTAGCTGTGGCTCACTCACTGCCCTTCTGGAAACTGCCCTCCTCAGCTTCTATTCATGAACTTCTTTGGCTTACTCCTCTACTTTTTGGCTGCCCTTAAACTAGTGTTCTCTGGTTCTCTGGTATTAGCCCTCTTAGTTCACAAAGCCATCCTAGGGGCAGAATATTTCCTTTTTTTTTTTCCCCAGATGAAATGCTGTGTGTCCCTCCCACCTTCCAGTAGAACAGATCAAAGCAGAGGTATTTCTGCTGGAGAGGAGGATGGGGGCTCAAGACACACCCAGCTCAGCCCCGGGCATCTCTCCAGAGCTCTGGGGTTCAGAACAAACTGTATTGTCCTTCCACACCCCTGGTCGTTCTCAGCTCCGTCTCCACTCCCGACTCTGCTCCTTCAACCTGATGACCTCCTCCCCACTTTTCCCCCAAAGTCAGATGCGTTCTTCCCAGATCCAGGTCAAGGGTCACCTTCTTTGTGATTCTTTGCCGTACCAGGCCGAGATGAGCACTCCATATTCCCTGGAGGCACCCTGACTGCCTCTGCTATTGTTTGTAGTTTATGTTTCTGCTCGCTCTACTAGATCGGACCACTGGAACGGCAGACAAGATGATGATGGTGGTGGTGGAGGTGATGGTGTGTGAAAGATATGAAGGAGAGGGGTCCCAGATGAACCTCAAATGAGGCCTGGATACGTTCTGGCTGTGGGGCTGGCACCTTGATCTGCATGAAGAGAAGCAAGGCTGTGGCTGGAGACGGGAAGAGGACAGTGGCTGGCTGCTCTCCAGCCCAACCAACAAGGACGGAATCTAAGCCCTAGAAAGAGAGGCGAAATCAAAGAACTGCTTTCAAATCAGACTATGAAATATGCATTAAGGTAGAATACTGAAGACCTCATATTCTCTTTTTTGAAATAAATTTCTCTATTGTTTTCTATCTGTATTTTCTATTCAGTTTTGATGAATAAAATCCTGCCTAAAATCAGAGCCAACAAACCTCTCAAGAAGCAGTTGCTAGTGAAAAGAAACTAAAGAAGGGAGATGTTGGCATAGGTGTAAGATAGAGACCAAATTCTGACCTGCAGAACCAATCCAAACGCCTGTCAGATAAAGGTGGAGGCTGACGATCCTCACAGGAATATACAGCTTATAGCCATTATGCTTATAATCTTTTAAAAAAAACAAGGAGTCCTTGCAAGGCTGTCTGTAAGAGTCCCTTAGAAATATCTGGATATGCAGTTTAATGAAGACAGTAACCATTAAGGGCACTCCATCTACTACTAGTTGGTTGTCAATTAGCAAATTGGATTCAGATTGGGCTCTGTAAGTCCTGAACGTATATAAATAGCCAGATTCCTTTGTTCTGCACAAGAGCCTCAAAACTCTGATTCCTCTCACTTTGGAAAATTAATGAGGGTGATAATTCTGGTAGATTCCTGTACCCTAGAGCAATGCGTATCCTCAGGGAGGGTTGGGAGTGAGCCACAGTACACTCCTGTGTCCAGTTCACGGACACCCAAGCCGGCGAGGAGGCCAGACGCTCGGTGAACTGGGACTAGTAAGGGCAGGTCCTCTGTTCCTGCCAAGAATGCATGACCTGAATCTAGTCATGAGAACCACTGAATGGCTCCAGGTTGAGGATTCTTTAAAACTGTCAAAGAGAAAACATGACTCCTAAAACCAATGCATGTTCCTGGCTGGGATCCTGCACCAGAAAGGAAAGAGAGACACCACTGGGACAGTAGTGAAGTTGGGATGGGAACTGTAGATCGGACTGTATCGTCGTGTCAGTGTTGATTTCCTGATTTGGTTACATGGTGGTTAAGTGGAGAATGACCTTGCTTGGGGGAACTAAACGCTTCAAAATTTAGGGCTTGTGGGACACCATATCTATAGTTTGCTCTCAAAAAGTTCAACAAAAGACTAATGATAATGGGTGTGTACACCTCTACCTCTATCACCACCACCACCACCAGTCTCACCACCTCTAGCTCCATCACCACCATCACCACCATCACCACCACCATCACCACCTCCACCTTCATCACCACGTCTACCTCCATCACCAATACCACCACCTCCATCTCCATTACCACCTCCAATACCTCTAATGGTATCACGATATCTACTTTGGCTATTCCAAAAATTTCCCCCTTATTTCTTGGTATTCAGGAATGTTTCCCATAAGAAAAGTCAACAGAGTGAGTTGGTTACCTTACCCGACTCTGTATCAAATGAGTTACATCATTTTATATCTCCTCTTACTTCTTAATACCCACTATTTTAACATTTAATGGTCTCTAAGCTTTTCCCTATTGAGCTGCCACAGCCAGCTCATGAAACAGTCAGTCAACCAACAATCAACCAACAAATACTTAATGAGCATGCAATCTGTCATGCTTAGCGTTCAGGGGAAATAAAAGACATGTTCCCTGTCTCTGAGGGAACTGAAGCCCATGATACATTCAGGAACAAAACATGCACTAAGAGTTGAGGGCACAGTGAGGAGATCTGCTGGTGGTCTTGGGGCCTACATCTACAAATGACAAAGATCTGTAAAAGTGAACAGAAAGATGCCCATGTCACTAGAGCTCAGGATGGAAAGAACAGCTGTGCACCCAGAGCAAAGGGGCCCCCAATGCTCACTGCTGTTCCTTCTAGATTCTCATACCGACGGTGAGGTGGGCAGTGGCGACTGAGTGGGAGCGAGAAAGGCGAGAAGTGGCTGGCCCCCTCCCAACAAAATGGGAGGCAGCTTAACTTGGTGTTCAGTGTCCCTTCACATGTTCACCTTCCACCATTTTCCCACCTTGGGATGCCCAGCTCCTTATTCACCAGTCAGGCACCCAATCATGCCAAGAAGAAAGCAAATGTGGTAAGTGTTCAAAGTCAAATAGATATTTAGTTTTAAAACAGAGCTCTAGAATCTCTCAGTGTCCCACAGATCTCATGGAGAAGGTCTTGAAGGGTAGAGGGAGAAGGAGAAAATTTCTATCACTGATATCTCCATAGGTTACAAATATTTTCTATGAGTGTACATGGAGATTCCTCTTTATCAGGAGAAAAAAGTAGCTTTTCAAATGTGAAAAATCGCTGATCATTAAAAAGAACCATAGAACTACCTTATACTCAGGCAGCAGTGAAATGTGACTTATTAGCCCAGAAATGTACACAAATGTAATGCTCCAAATAGTATCTTATTATCACATATTTTTCCTCTAATGACAAAAAAATTGTCTCAAGATTCTGAAATGTATCATTTTTGCCTAATGGTTCTTGGTGATGATTGAAACTGTCTCTCATCCAAGGCTAAGGGAACACAGCCATAAACTATTAATTGGTTCATTTTTTTCTTTATTGGGCATAAAACTTTTTGTAGTATTTGTCTGTTGGCAGAAAGAGAGAATTAGCAATCTAGATTTACACCCACAAAGCAGGAAATAAATTGCATAAGTCTATATTCAGGATAGCCTCCCCCCACTGAATGAATCCTACTCAACTGGCTCCATTTTTCTGTTTTAGAAAGGATGTATAATCAAGAGAAGCTGTAAAATTTCAAGCAATCTGTTGAATTTTTAAATTATCACTAAAAATGTTTTGACTATACACTCAGGATCTGAGAGGGAGGAAGAGACAAGAGTCGATACCACCTGATCACTCCAAAAAAGCAATGAGCCAAAGTGAAATGGAACAGCTAAGCATATAAACATCATTAACTGAGTCCAAAGACAAATGGTCACTTTTCCATCTTCATATCGATGATCAATATATCACTCCATTACCTCGAGGGAAAAAAAAGAACTCGTCATATGGTTTTATAGCATTTTACCTATGAAAATGTGTTGAAGAAAGGCTCAGGTTTTCCAGGCAAAATATGTGTTCACAACAGACTTGTCCAGGCCAGGCCTTGCCTGAGAAAATTTTACCACGGATCTCTGGGACACTGTCTCATGGACTAGTGAGACTGGATGGATTCCAGCCTCCTCCAGTGAACTAGGAAGTCAGTCATTTATCTGTAGGGTTTACAAAATGAACTAGAATGCCCATCCCATTTAATCCCCACAGAGAAAGCTGAAACAATCACCTCTCCCCAGGAGTGAGATGGCATCAATCTGACGCCCGGGACCAAAGCCAACCATCTCAGCTGGAACCTGAAGTTTCTCAGCCAGAAACTGGGACCTTGAATGCATAGCAAGTAGACCGCTTGCTCTGTTTGCTATGTTTTTCCAAAAGCAATAAAAATTGTATTTCTTCTTAGGCAAAGTTAAAAGTAAAATGTGAAAATAAAAATATCTATGTTATTCTGTTGGTCATGCAAATTTGATATATGCACATGACTTGAGATAATAAACTAAGTTTAAATCTTCCTACTTTAAGGTTTGCCAGTTACTTTGGCAGTCAAAGGAAGCCATACATCTAATAAAAATTTTGACAGATTTTAAAAATTGTTTATGACAGAATTTTCAGTCTTTTTTGAACAAGAGATACCTATGGTGGCTAAACTATTTCCTAAAGGGGATGAGAAGTATCTATTCCTATATAATTGACCATCATTTACCAAGTAACTGCCCTTTAGACATTGTGGCTAAGGCTTTAAAATGTGGTTTTCCACGATTACATTACAGTCAACTGTGTGAGAGAACCAGATCTAAATCCTTTTCTCCTCCTGTGAGAATCTTTTCTAATCTACTTTTCAAGAGTAACACTTCCTTGTTTTATTTATTTATTTATAAAGATTTTATTTATTTATTTGACAGAGAGAGAGAGCACAAGCAGGGGGAGTGGCAGGCAGAGGCAGAAGGAGAAGCAGACTCCCCACAGAGCAGGGAGTCCGATGCGGGGCTGGATCCCAGGACCCTGGGATTATGACCTGAGCCAAAAGCAGACGCTTAACCGACTAAGCCACCCAGGCTCCCCAACACTTACTTCTTTTAAAAAGACAGAACTTAAGAAGTGAAAGGGAAAACATCCTTTTCATCCCCACGCTAAAGATGCTACTTGCCCCTACGTATTTTGAATATTACAATACTAATTGCCATAGCTTATGGTAGACAGTGGGAGTAGCCAGACTGTTAGGCTCTCCTAAAAAATTTCCCTATTGCTTGGAAAATCAGTTTATTGCTTTCCTAAAAATGGAACATGCTCACTGTAAAAATTTCTAAGAATCTAAAAATCTTCAAAGATTGCTGTCCTACCACCCATGACTGCAAAAACCTAAGAAGGAAAAGGAACTCCAATTGGAAAAAAAGTCTAATGATTGCAGTACTGTTGACCCTTGAACAACATAGGTTTGAACTGATGGGTCTACTTATATGTAGATTTTTTACAATATGGTACTATAAACGTGTTTTCTCTCCCTTATGATTTTCTTAATAACATTTTTTCTCTAGCTTATTTTAAGAATAAAGTATATAATACATATAACATATAGAATATGTGTTAATGGATTATTGGTAAGGCTTCTGGTCAACAGTAGGCTATTAGTAAAGTTTAGGGGGGAGTCAGGTTATACGTGGATTTTCAACTGCGTGGAGGGTGGACGCCTCTAACCCCTGCAATCTTCAAGGGTGAACTGTAATTACATTTCATTAATATATTCTCATTACTGAAAGAGAATGGACCTTCCATCAACCTCAACTTTACCTCTCTTGCTTAACCTCAGTGTCAAATGCCTTCCCTCCAGGGATGCTAAAACATTTCACTTTTGAGATAAAGTCAAATAGGAAAGATCATCCAAAAGAAAGAAATTAGTTCTGCAGATGTTAACTGCACCTGGGTAGTGTTATTTTTTCCTTGCTTGAACTGTGTACTCACCTGAGCTAGATCAACTCTTGCATGGCCCAAGGAAGGGAATGAATTATCAATAATTTTAAAACATATTTGTCATGATAAAAAGGTAGCTCTATTTGCCAACTTTTCCTCACAGCTAAATAATCTATTTCTATTTCTGGGAAACTGAAAGCAATAGTACATGAAGTAAAGCTTTCTCTTCTGTCATATTCTACAGATATTTTAACCTCTTTCCCAACCACAGAGACCATGATTAAATAAGCAAACCATATTTTATGAGATGCCAAATTTATTAGTTATCGGACTACCTTCTGTAATGACAATGTTTAATACCATAAAAAGAACCTGATAAAATTCCAATTTCCATTTTTATATTCCAAAAAGTAATTCAAATATGCTTCTCAATTCAGTGTTTTACTTTTGCAAAGCAATCCTCTTTATTTTAAACCATACTTATGTTTTCTTTAGTCATTTTAATCGTTAGGTTTACTTAACAAAAATTTACTGTCTTTTCTCAGTTATTGCTTTTAAGCAATAAGACATTTATGTCTTCTAATAGGTCACATTTCACCTTCTGCTGTCTTGTGTCATAAAATGGTCAAGGACACTTTTAAGCAAAATTGAGTATATTTATTTTAATAAGAATAATTAAAAAATAAAAAAACAGAGTATCCACATTTACTGAACTTGTTTTTGTCAATTATAGATAAAAGGTGCAGAAGTCATATCCTCAAAAAAGAAAGGCTCTGTTACCACTGTTTGAAACAGGTGTGGTCAATGGTACTTTTATAATTCAGAAATTTTCAGAGCTCGAAGGGGAGAAGTGAACACATCTGGTCTACTAAACATCCTAAATATCCATTAATTTGCCATTGAATCCTACAATACATAAATTTGAATAAAATCTTCTTAGCACAAAGAAAATTCTACTACGTCCTTTATAGCACTGCAGTATCTCTCATGAACTAGGACAATATAATTATTAGCAAAGGACAGTAGGGACTGAAAGTGCCAGTCTTCCTGTTCCTCTAAAAACATGCATGAATGTATCACATATCCACATGAAAACCTCTCACTTGGCCTGGAAAAAAATAAAAAGGATATGACCACCATGTTAATCACTTAGAATAGAAAGAAAGCACCAACATTAGCTGAATTAGGATCTGGTGTAAGAATATCTAAGTAACTCTATTTTCTGGCGCTGCCAGGAAGGTGGGTGTTTG
This sequence comes from Phoca vitulina, assembly GCF_004348235.1. Classification (NCBI taxonomy): domain Eukaryota; kingdom Metazoa; phylum Chordata; class Mammalia; order Carnivora; family Phocidae; genus Phoca; species Phoca vitulina. The sequence goes on along the minus strand of NW_022589764.1, from coordinate 7,024,005 downwards.
GGGTTAATCAAACACTTAGATCTCTACTTACATTAATGTCCAGATTTGTAATTTTGTAAGAAATTTATGTTAATACTCCACTGAACTTATTTCAATTTTTGTTGCAAAGTTCAGGAAGCATTTCTTTATCTTGGTCTTTGAATCTGAATCATGTATTATAAATGTTTCATGTGGATACCAATTAACAAAGCATTCTGGTTGGTAACCTGCTGGATAAACCAGTTTTTATTGCAAAAAGATGCTCACGACAAAATAAGACTGTTGTGTTTTTATGAAAATCAAAATAATGAAATCAAAATTTTCATGTTCTTTGAAAAATTAAAAAAAAAAAAACTACTGCACAGTCCACTTACAGTGAGTTCACAGAAATCGATGCTATCCAGGCTTTTGCTTCTGTGCAGTCTCCCTTTTATCCGTCTTAAAGAAGGTTTTCCTTGGCTGACGCTAGAAGTAGCACCATTCGGATTTTCAGAGGATGGCGTTACCCTGCAAGAGGTGGAAAAAAACTTAAAAGACAGGTTTGTAGGTAGATACAGTTTCTCAAGCATGAGATAAGTATTTACTTGAGGATAGCTCTGGAAATCTTGTGCTCCTTTTTCAACCAAGAAGCTAAGAACCACAGGGGAGCTTCCTCTGATCAGATACCCTTTCTAAGTATTTCTTAGCGGCTTGTTGGTTTAGAAATTTTTCTTGACAGGGTTCAAACATTTCTACATTAAGATTCACTAAAAGTCAACTCTGTGGCCATCAAAGAAACAATTAAGGGCAGACTGAAGTTTCCTAGGTAACTGGGAAGCATCTGCTCCCCTCTGGGTAGTTCTTTATCAAGCGCTCAGCCCAGTGCCTGGTACAGTCAGTGCAAGTCAGCGATCACTGTGTCCAACCACAAATACCGCTCGGTATGCTTTTTTAAGCATGAAAATAACTTTTAAAGATTTAAACATGACAGTCAATGATTAATTCAGCATGATTACAGAACCAAGAAAATACAGGTAGGAAGAAATGGTAAATAATCTAAGCCATCCACATATATGCACACTGGGGTACACGCTCATACACATAAACACACAATCAAGACTGCGATGTGTTCAATCATTTCTGTGCCACCGCTGCTGGCAGCCTTAGAATGTGCCCTGGGAACCTGGGAGGAAACTGCTTAGTGGATTATCATCTTAGAGAGGACAAAGACTTAAGTAGTAAGACTGATTTGTTAAGTGTGGCTTAGGAAAATCAGTTTCCTTATTTTATGATCAAATTTCCTGCTTGGATATGTTCCATGTTTGTATACCTTTCAAGTTTCCTGACCTACTTAATATTTTATATTTAAAATGTTGTTGTCTGAAAGGCATAGCTCTCTCATGGGGCGCCTGGGTGGCTCAGTCAGTTAGGCATCTGACTATTTTGGCTCAGGTCATGATCTCAGGGTCATGAGACTGAGCCCTGCAACGGGCTCAGGGCTGAGCAGGGAGCCTGCTGAAGATTCTTTCTCTCCCTCTGCCCCTCCCCGTCCCTGTGTGCTTGCTCTCGCTCTAAAAAAAAAAAAAAAAAAAAAAAAAAATAGGTCTCTCATTGCTTGAAAAGGACACACCGGATGGACTATTAGCAAAGTAAACTGGACTTATATATAATAATAAGATGGGAGTGAATATCATAAAATAGACTAGTTTAGGTATTGCTGCTGTTTAAAATGAAAGTACCATGTCCCTATAGTCAGAAGATTTAAAGAGTGTGAAAAGATGCAAAAATGAAAAGTAAAGCCTCCCTCTCCCACCTCATCACAGATCCCCATCCCTTTTCCCAAAGATAATCACCACTAACAGTTTTTTGTATAACCTCCCAAACAAATGCTCATGCTTATCTATGTATGTGTCAATCTCCTTTTGAAACTTTTTAGCAAACTGACCGAATTGTTCACATTGCCCTGCATCTCATTTTTTCACTTAATATCTTGAAGCTCTTCCCATAATAACCCAGATCCATTTCATTCTATTTTTTTAAAGATTTTAAGTAATCTCTGTACCAAATGTGGGGCTTGAACTTACAACCCTGAGATCAAGAGTTATAGGCTTTACCTACTAAACCAGCCAGGCGCCCCCTCCTCTTTTTAAAAGATTTTATTTTTCAGTAATCTCTACATCCAATGTGGGGCTTGAACTTACATGTTTCATTCTTTTTAATGGCTAAACAGTATTCCATTGTATAGATACACCACAATTTACTCAACCACTCCCCTACCCATGGGCATTTAGTTTTCAAATATTTGCTATCAAACTATAAAGCAAGGAACATATTTGACATCTCTGGGTACAAACACAGTATTTACTTAAGAAAGAGCACTAGAAGTAAAATGCAGGGTCAGGGGTTTTGGGGTGTTGCTAAGTACTACCTTTCAAAAAGGCTTTCCCAATTTACACTTCCATCAACAGTACAAAAGAATGTTCATGTGGGGGTGGGCATGTCCTTAAGTGGAAAGGTGACTTTATCATTTTATTTTCTTTTCTAACTCAACTTCTCTGTGTCCTTCATTATATTTGTCTTGCTGAAGGGCTGATTTCTCTTAAAAGAGACGATTACAGAGTTTCTTTCCCACCATGAACATGGATTTGACAATATATATACTAGTTTTTCCTTTACATATTTCAAATCTGTTTTATTAGATGCCTTAATGTTTATAACTCATATCTTTTCTTTTATTCTTTTTTTATTATTATGTTCAGTTAGTCAACATATAGTACATCATTATTTTTTGATGTAGTGTTCAATGATTCATTAGTTACATACAACACCCAGTGCTCATATCTTTTTAGGGATTTAACCTTTTATCACATTAAAAGTCTCTGTTCCAATTAAAGACTTTACCTTAAATGCGATTTTGTCTAATAATTTCCCCATCTACATTTTCATATTACCCTTTCCTTGGCTTATGTTTTTCTGTGCTTGTATTTTCAACCTTTCCAAGTCCCTGTCTCCACCCTTCCCCCACCCTTCTTTTAGCTGTACCTTTAACTCTTATTAATTCTTTACCAGCATGTGACTGGATGCTTTTCTTTTATATCCAATCTGAGAATCCGTATCTTTTGGGAGAAACTTAATCCATTCAAATTTGTTGTGTTTACTGATATGTTTAGATTTATTCCTGCCATGTTGTTTTAGAGTTTGTGTTTTTCAAATTTAAATGCTTTCTTCTTTTTCTTTTCCCACCTTTTTAGTATGACTGAGTTTTCTTTCTCTCTACCCACCCCTGGACTTTCTCCCCTCCAATTAGTAGTTCAAAGTTATACATCTTATTAGGGCAACTCTAACTCTAGCTAACCATACACACACACGTATTTATATATTTACATGTACATTTATATATTTACATTTATATATTTACATGTACATGTACATATGCATATACATATGTACCCCTACATTCCCACAATACATATATACACACATATATATTTAAACTGAAATACTTCTATCAACATCTAGGGTTCAGTGGTATTCTAATCTCCTGTTACACAAGAAAGACATTTAACACGCCTTCATTTCTCTTCTTTTCCAGCACCAGTGCAACCCTACCAAAAGCTCCACCCTCTCTTGAAAATAGTTTCAAGGTCTCCTAACTTCTCTTTCATAGTTTTGATCCCTTTGTTCTTTTGTAATTCTTTGGCTTACTTCTCCAGATCGCTCACTTGCTTTTCAGTTTTGTCAATTCAGCCATTCTCTTTCACCTTAATGAGCAAAGGTTCAATTTCTAAAGTGTCTAGTATGGTGTTCTCTTGCGTATTTCTGAAAATAACCATCTTAATCCAGGGTTTTTCTATTTTCTCAGGGATTAGTTCTTTTGTTTGTTGAGCATGGTAATTCTTTTAATACTGGCTTTCTCCAACTGTTTGGTGATTTTTAATGTCTACTTATACTTGTATTAGAGAACATCTGTTTCTGCACTGTCGGATTTACTGTGGCCTGCCTTTGGCAACTCTGGCAGGGAGATGGGACATGCTGCTACGAAGTAACTTCTCTTCTGGGTCAGAGGACTCAGTAGCTATCTCAGGTACAGCCCTGTCTCTCTGGCCCAAGAGCCCACATTCACTGCTTTGGTAAGCGAGCAAGCAACACTGTTGTCCACAACTTGTCACAAACTAGCGAGGCAAGGCGCCAACCAACCCAGGGCATCGAATCTGAATAATTCCCCAAGTGTCTCTGCTGCTTCTGTCCCTGGAAGGCCGCTGCAAGCTATCAACCTCTCTTTGTGCAGAAACGTTCTCCTGGACATTTCCTGGAAAATGGTTCCTGCAAGTCTCTTCTCTGAGTAGATCTATCTCTATCTAGTAAATACATTTCAGAGATTCTGCAAAAATGCTGATCCACTGATGGCATTCAGTATTGTTTCCTCAGACTCTAAGTATTTTTGTTATTTCATTGAATTGCCAATGAGTGCACCTTTCAAGTCACCTCCCAGAGTAAAATTCTGATGTCACTTTCATTATTCTTAATACAAAAAAATTGTATATTGTACAGTTTTGCTCTCTTCTCTGCAGAGTAAAAGCTTCCATGAAAATAATGAGGAATTTCATTTAAGAAGAGTGGGCATATGGGGAGAAAAAAAAAAAACAGAGCTGTAAAATAATATCCAAGTCTTAAATTACACTTCCTTTCTCTCACTTTACTTTGATCACATTGATTATGTGGCATAATCATAAGAAATATAAACTTTTTGACAAAGACATTTTTCACAAGTTTTTCTCTCATTTGACTTAGAAAGGTATCACTATTTACCTTTTTTCCAAACCTAAAACCTAAGAATTTATATCTACCAAATTTATAAATGACTGACAGCCAAGAAATTTATCAGACTTAACTCAATGTAATACCAAGTCCAGTGACTAAAACAGAAAAAAACATCTTAAATATAACCAGAAGAATGGATCCTCCCCTTCTTCACCAGGTTCATAATAAAAACATTTAGTAAAGAGTAGAGCTGAATTGATATCTAGCAGGTGACTATCCAGTCTGTATCCACCCCACCCACAGACTCCGCAGGAGGAAGGTGCCTGTCTAGGCATAGAACCAGGCTCCTACAGAGTAATTTCAGTAACTTTAAAGTTTTGACCAGGTCTTTGGAAAGCTAAGAGGTCAACTGTTAAAAAGCATATGGTTCAGTAATGACCTCCTTTTCTTTGGTAGGGGAAAAAAGAAAAGGAATAAACATGATTCCACATAATAACATTCAATGTTAACTCACACATAAGTAGAAGGGGTACTGAGATATAGGTGAATTTAAGATGTCGCTTCTCTTTTGTTTTACTACCTTTTTTTTTAAGATTTTATTTATTTGACAGAGACACAGCAAGAGAGGGAACACAAGCAGGGGGAGTGGGAGAGGGAGAGGCAGGCTTCCCGCGGAGCAGGGAGCCTGATGCAGGGCTCGATCCCAGGACCCTGGGATCATGATCTCAGCCGAAGGCAGATGCTTAACGACTGAGCCACCCAGGCGCCCCAATTTTTACTACTGTTTTTGAGAATCAGTATTTCTCTTGGGGCAGGAATATGTGTATTCAAATACTTTTCCGCTGGACACCCGTAAGAATACAGAGAAATATTTACAACTCAGGTATGACGGGCTATACTGGGATACAAAAAGCCCACTAAAGACAGTTCTTCCTAACATGGAGTATAAGGAGTATTTCTGTTGTTGTTGTTGTTGTTTTTTGAGACAGAGAGCGAGCAAGCTGAGGGAGGGGCAGAGGGAGTGGGAGAGAGAGAATCCTAAGCAGGCTCCACGCCCAGTGTGGAGCCTGATGTGGGGCTCGATCTCATGACCCTGAGATCATGACCTGAGCCAAAATCAAGACTCAAACCTTAACTGACTGAGCCACCCAGGCACCCAAGGAGTATTTTTAATCCCAAGGTCCCACTTTCCCTCAACCTGATGGTGTGGTCTGCACTGAATAACTCAGCAGACTCTGGATTTATTTCCTAAATATTTAGGATTATGGCCCTTGACAACATGAAAAATAAAGTTAGTAACTGAGATACAAGCATTTTGGATATTTTCTCTTGAACTCTGGGCAAATCAATATTTAGTTTACAATGAAGTTTTTCTTTTCCTAATTCTTAATTCCATTCTATCATCCCTAGGGGATGATTGGGGAGAACATTTCTCCTCTCCACTCCCTTCATAACTTCCCTAATGGGACCATGTTTTTACTTGTGGGCATGGCTGGCATGCTTAAAAGGCAGAAACCCAGTGTCCACCCTCTCATTTTGTTTCTAACTCAAGAGTTTTGGCTCACAATCATTTTTGACCATGGTTCACTTAGAACAAACAATTCCTAAACTTATCTACCTCACCCATCTCTAATTTCTAGTGGAAAAGATCTCAATAATAATAAAGAATTGGGCAAAAATAATCAAGATGGTAAAAACAAAGCAGTTATACAAGAACAAATTACCAACAAAAGTACCACCTAACAATCTTTCTACAAGATATTAATTTTAAAATATCAGGAATTGATAGCCACAACCAACTCAAGATTAATACTAATGGGTGATAGCAAAGCATCTTTCCCCCAAACAAGGGGAATTACAAACAAGGGTGTAAGAACAGAGGCCTTGAGATACTGCTAAGTACAGCAGGGCAGATGACTTTAGAAGGATACTGAATCCTTGTGAAGGGTGCTTCACTAAAAGCTAGTAAAATGCTAATTTTTGTCTATAAGTAACAGACTTAAGAAACCTCAAGAGTTCACTTAAAAGGTTTATATAAATGGCCGACCTTTAGTTGTACTTACAAGTAATAATGTGTATAATTGCCTATAATTTGCTCATTAAAGGAACTAAGAAAGGGATAGATGTTAACTAGATTTACCGATCATTTTGCTATATAAATACTGAATCATTATGTTGTACCCCTGAAAGTAATTATGTCGTATATCAATTATACCTCAATCAATAAAAAAAAAAAAAAAAGAAACCAAGAAAGGACTTGGATATTAGAGCCATACCCATCCCATCAGGGGAACCTCTGGGACCCATGAGGGGGCTACGTGCCACCCTTGGAGAAACAACATTCTATAAGGCACTTTCCAGTCGTTTTGTACCTGTTTTCAGTTATTCTTCCTTTCTAGACTGTCATGTCCCTGCTCAAATGTGTTTTTAACCCCAACAACTGTTATAAAACTTGATGTGTGACTCTGGGCAAGTCAATGACCTCATGTGTAAAACTGGGAAAGTACAGCACCTACCTCATAGGGGTGCTGCAGGTTACATGAGGGTTGCTTGGAAAGCCCTTATACTGGGTCCAGCAGGTAATAATTAGCTCAATGAATGACAGCTCTTCTTATTTCCAGAATCTGATTACTGGACAACTACTTGAATGAGTGAATTGATACCACGTGTCCTTCAATAATTACTCAAATAACTGGGATAAATATATTTAGAGGCATGAAGAAAATGAAATGACACTCTTTCCCCCCTAAGATCAGTGTAAACATTCCTAACAGCACTCAATGCAAAAATCAAGACTGACAACGTAAAATTATGATGAAACAGTTAGTTGGGCTTCACACCCACTGAAGAGCAGAGAGTTGGCCCCAGTACCTGTACTGGATTGAATGGTGCCCTTCCTCTCCACTCTTCCTAACCCCAGGAACCTGTGAATGTGAACCCACTTAGAAAAAGGGTCTTTGCAGATATACTGAAGGGTCTTGAGATGAGCTTATCCTGGATTATCCAGGTGGACCCTAAATCCAATGACAAATGTCCTTGTAAGAGAAGAGGCCAAGAGGACACAGACACACAAAGAAGACCATGTGAAGATGCAGAGAGAGGGGGGAGTGATTCAGCCACAAGGAATGCCTGCAGCCACCAGGAGCTGGAAGAGGTAAGGAAGTATTCTCTCCAAGAGACTTCAAGTGAGCGTGGCTCTGCAGACACCTTGATTTCAGTCTCCTGACCTCCAGAACTAGAGAGAATAAATTTCTGTTGTTTTAAGCTACCGAGTCAGTGGTAATCTGTTACAGCAGCTCTGGAGATACAGTGGCCTTCTGCTTCTTTTCATAACCAGCAATTATAGAAGACTCCCACAGGATGCAAGCTGCACAAACTGACACCTACTGCAGGGAAAGGTAACAGGCCTGAGTTCCAGGTTCCTAAACACTAACGATTCAGAACCAAATACTGCAAACAGTCCTACTTCCTAAATTTCTTGGAGAAGGAGACAGAGGGAAGAACTGCAGGCTCCACTGATGCAGGTCTGGCTGTTTGTCTGCTTTAGTTTTCACCTAAACCAGTGTGTGTACATAATATTCCTTAAAGGATTTGCAGAGCCAATCAGAAAGAAAGATACTGCACAAAAGAAAGCTAATGAGCACAAATGGTCAAACTAGAAAGAAGTGTGGGACCAAAACACTGGATCATTCACCCCTACCCTTTACTTCCATTGGCATAAGCTTTGCAGGCATACAGTCTTTCCATACAGACTGCAATAATTTAAAGAGAGAAACCCAGACAGCATACACATTTTCATAAGCACCTTCATATAAATCTTCATATATGCCACAACCAGTTATCATAGTATGCCCTCACATCCTGTAAATGGGCATAAGCTAGGGCATTTCAAGGTCTGACCACCCTTGCTGATGTCTGCTATTGGTTCCCACCTACCACTCTGGAGTCAGAACTCATATCTACATATCTTCTTGCCATGTAACAGTGCCTTCTGTCTCAATCCTCCATGTGCCGTTGGCTCTGATTCTGGCAAAATGAAATGTTATCTAGAAAATAAATTCCAGAGGATATAAGAGATAGATGAGTCAGGCAGCATAATATTCTTCAACTTAAAAAAAAAAGGACTATATATATCTATGTTTAATATACCATTCACTCTAGAGTTTCTGTAGCATATGCTCTTCATTTGCCACTATAGAAACTAGATTAACATTTGCAAATTCCCCTAACATTGAGCAGAAATTCTGAAATGCTCATTTAAGATTGTGGAAAAGTTAAACAAAATCCCCCTGCCTTTTCCAGGCTGTCTCTTAGTAAGATGGTTTTTAACCGTCGCCTCAGTTCACTGCCTGCTTGAAACATGAATCTCTAGAGTACAAAAGTTACCTGGATTTTATTTCTTTGTGTCCTCTCTTTACAAACTGTATTGGGGAATGTATTTTCAGAAGCAGCACCCCACTGAAAAAGAATAAACCTAGTATCCTGACTTGGTGGCCAAGCTATGATAATATTCATGCCTAACAGCTCCTTAAACATTACTCCCACATCTTAGTTTTTAAATTTAACATCAAGAAAATCTCCTTCCCAGTTATGCATTATTAAGAATTAATGTATTCAACACATATCTTTTCAGAAACTATTTTGTACCAGATACCAGTTACAGGGGACTTAGTAATGAGCTAAACAGATGAAAAGGCCTGCCCCCATGCAACTTACATTCTAGTTGGCGGGGGGAGGGGTAACATGTAGGACAAGTAAAATATGTAGTGCTTTAGATATTGGTAAGTGCTCAGAAGAAAAGCAGAGTGAGGGGAAAGACTGTTGGAGCTGACCTCTTTTTTCTTCCTGTACACCATCAACCTGAAAAGCCATCTTCAAATGTTACTACTTCTTGCTTCATAATAGTGGCCTAGTCTTCATATATTTGCTAAAATCTTCTTCCATGGACATTGCTTAATTACTGCCAACTATTACCAGTCCAGTCTTTGATGTGTTGTCACTTGCTGCTCTTCAAATCAAAATACCTTTTGCAGAATAAATCTTTTTTTAAAGATTTATTAAATTCCATTGAGAGAAAGTGGGGGAGGGGCAGAGAGGAAGAGAGAAACTCCAAGAGGACTCCACACTGAGTGGGGAAGCAGACATGAGGCTCAATCCCACGACCCCCAGGTCAGGACCCCAGCTGAAACAAAGAGTTGGAGGCTTACCCAGCTGCACCACCAAGGCACCCCAAAATCTCTTTTTTAAAACAAATTGGTGGGGGGAGGGCAGTGAGGAAGACACTAATATTCACTAAGCACCCATTATTCAGTCAGACATAGCGGTAGGCACTTTGTATTCATTATCTCAGTTGATCTGGGCTATGACCCCATGAGCTAGATAATATCATTCTCACCCTACAGACCAAGAAACAGATACTCCAGTAACTTGCTTAAGGTCACACGGTAAGTGGCACAACTGAAATTTGAACTTCGCTGCTCATATTTTTTGGTCTTAAGCTCCAAAATTCCCCATTATTGGCATTCTTTTTTCAAAAAACTCTTTTTCTTGGTTGTTCCATCTTTTTATTCCTTGGATCACTCATTTTGTCTTAGATAACAGAAACTACTCTTCTCAAATGCCTAAAAGCAGCCTCACTTCCTTTTCTCTATAACCTTGAGATTAAATTCAATTAAAATTAAAGTGCGTAAATCTCTAAGAACCTCACCGACCACAAATTTTAAAATTAAAATAGCCACTGAACACCAAAGAATTCTGGCATATTTTTCCTATAGTCACCATCCCTTTACTGGACTATTTCTTTCGCGACAGAACCTTACACTTAAGTCTCAAGGCGATGGACCGCCTAGGCAGCCCATGGGGATTCCATATGCCACGTTTAAACGCTAATAAAATGCAATACAACCCGATAGATAATCAACTGTGTAAACCAGATCTGGAAAACTTCCAGACATTTTTCTTTTAAGGGCGATCTTTTCCCGTTACCCCAATAACAGTTTCCAGGTCAGGGCAACTGGAACGCGTGCAGATAAAATGCAGTCCCTGATAATGCCATTAAAATCTCGCAACTTATTCCCCTCACCGTGGGAGCGGCTCGCCCTTCACTGTGTACCCACAGCAGATGGGTTTTGAGAAAGAGCAGAAAACGCAGAGCTAATAAATTGTTTCTCTGCCCCCAAGGAAGCCTGGCTGGAAATTCTGAGCCAGAACTCGTGGGGATGGGGCTGGAAGGACAGTCCCGGGCGGGAGACCGGTGTCCCGGTGCCCGTGAGCCGCCGGGTCCCCACCCCTCCCTCCCGGCAGCGCGCCGCTCTACGTGTCGCGGGGCACAGGCGAGGGTCGCGGCCGAACATGCCGGCGTGGGCGCGGGGCGCGGCGGCGCTCGGCCCTACGGGCTCCGAAATGGCTGCTGCGCCCCCGGCTCTGCGCGCCCGTCGGGCCCGGCCGCCCGCCCGGGCCCCGACCCGCGCCCGCCGCGCCCGCCGCGCCCTCACCACAGCTTCCTCTTGAGCGGCAGCAGGCTGCCGCGGTTGGAGGGGGTGACGCCGATGGCCATCTGCAGCACCGTCAGGTATTTCTGGTACTTCATCTTGTCCCCGCTCCGCTCGCGGGCAGGGCCCCGCCGCCGCCGCCGGCGCCGCAGACACAGCCCCTCCAAGCGCCGCATAGATCAGCTCTGGGCCATCCGTCGCCGCCACAGCTCCCGCCGCTCCCGCCGCGGCGGCCGTGCGCGCCCGGCTCCCGCCGTCCCCGCCGCCGCCCCCGCCGCCCCCGCCGC